>NC_085862.1:30459494-30484494 GCF_034702125.1 Engraulis encrasicolus | reverse complement strand
AACTTGATTAATCAAGAAGGTGGGGGGGGGGGGGGGGGGGGGGGGGGGGGGGGGGGGGGGGGGGGGGGGGGGGGGGGGGGGGGGGGGGGGGTGGGGGGGGGGGGGGGGGGGGGGGGGGGGGGGGGGGGGGGGGGGGGGGGGGGGGGGGGTGTGTGTGACATAAAGCAAGACATCAAATATAACCTCCTTTTTTTCACTTGATGCATCCCTGGGCCTCTGCCACTACTTTAAGATGCAGAGCAATCTGCCGTGCATGCACTCAGACATGGCAGATACAGTATATCATACGAGAGAGACCCATCACAGTCATCTTTTAAAACTTTTTTTTTGTTGACAATGCAGTATGTCAGTAAAAGTTTCCATTTGCATTTGGGGAAACCTACTGTAACCTTAAGATGGAGCCATTTGATCCATCAATCACCCGCCACACAGATTGAGAGGTAAAGTGGAACAAGGGCATTAAAACGTACCTGATGCTTAATAAAAATGTCAAAGAGAGTGAGGTAATGGTACAGGCGTGATGGTGCAGCACTCCTGGGCATATTTCATTGTCTTTTTCAATAAGTCAAACTCAGGGCTGACAACCTGAGACAGACAGCTTTGAAAGATGGCTCACAAAAAGCCTTGCTGAGTTGCTGTCACCTGGTGTGTCGCTCTGTGTGTGTGTGTGTGCGTGCGTGCGTGCGTGCGCGACAGTGAGAGATTGTGATACAAATGAATCCCTTCTCGCTTACTGTGTTCGTATCCAGCAAAATATGCATGTACTTTTCTTGTGTATGGTGTATGCGCATGTGTGTACATGTGTGCGCATGTGTGCGCGTGTGTGTGTGTGTGTGTGTGTGTGTGTGTGTGTGTGTGTGTGTGTGTGTGTGTGTGTGTGCGTGTGTGTGAGCGTGTGTGCTTGTGAGCGTGCGCACGTGCGAGAGAGAGAGAGACAGAGAGAGCAAGAGAGAGAGCGCGAGTAAGAGAAAGAGAGAGGCAGAGAAGTTGAGATTATTCCCTACTCCGAGTAAAGCCAACACAATGTGCGAGATGATTAAAAGCACAACAGCACACAACACAGTAGAAAACATTCTCAGACTAGCTGCAGCACATTGCACATCCTGAGGAGAAGCCTTTGATGTATAGTGCAGAGCGCTCACCACTTACAAAGACTACGCAACAGAGCCATTGGTGATGCAACTACAGTAACAATCTTGCTGAGATAAACAGCCGGCCGGGAAGACTGCAAGCATTCTGCCACAGCATCTGGGCATAAACAAAAAAATGACTACATACTCACTGATGTTTGTGTGCATTTGTCTCTATATTTTAGTCTGCTTTGGTTTGATCCTTTACTTTCTAATAGTAGCGTTTTACTATTATTCATCACTATGAAGCACTCTGTGACTTGTCTTGTCTATGGAAAGCACCATACAAATCAATTTCACTTGCTGGAGATAATGTCAAGGCCATTTTGTCTTTTTTTGGTATTTTTTTCTTCCTTATTTCTGGGAAACAACAAAATGCCACAGGAAAACATTTGTTTATTTAAGGAAATCCATGACACCAGCGCTGTGAATACAATTTAGCACCAAGTCTTTCTATTTTTAGCTTCAAAGATTCATCTCTATAAGCTGGGGGGCCGTGAGTAAAAAATAAAAAACTTTTTTTTTTTTTCTGGCTCACAGCTATTGTTGAGGGCGAGGGCATCTTAATAAGTGAAAGCAATGTAAAACAATGCAGCCCAGTAAAGTGATAGAAGTGCCAGCAAATGTTACCTTACAGTAAACACTATCCCACCTGCCTAGACCCATTTGAATGATGGAGTACCCACTCTGGCTGTTCTGCCATGTGGGTGTAAAAATAATAAATGTTTTTACATCAATGAAAATCAATCTGATTGCATGCCTGCCAAAACAGACACACACCAAGTGTGTGTGTGTGTGTGCGTGTGTGTGTGTGTGTGTGTGTGTGTGTGTGTGTGTGTGTGTGTGCGTGTGCGTCAGAGAGACAGAGAGAGAGCGAGAGCGAGAGAAAGAAAGAAAGAGAGAGAATTCGTGTGTGTATGTGAGAGTGTATAAGCAGAATAAATGAGAAAAAAGAGAGAGAGAGGAAGGGAGAGATGGAGGGAGGGAGGGAGAGAGAGGGACAGACAGAGCGTGTGCAATAGGGACGGACACAGAGAGAGACAGTGAGAATAACCTGAGCTAACTAAGTGATTAGGATGCATTGCCGTGTCCTCCAGGCGTCCTCAGACACTACATCCTGATAAGCAGCGACATTCTTCAACCCCCACGGCCCCACCCCCCTATTCTACCCCCTTATTCTACACCTCCGCTTCTCCCCTAGCATTACAGCACGCTTAGCAGGGCCACCACCAGTACAGTACAGCACTGCTTCCCAACCTTTTATGTCCTGCGTACCCCCTTAGCAACTTTTTGATATGATGAATACCCCCTCGCCCTCATTCAGGCTCTGTTCCTCTATCCAAATGTGACTACACTAAATATATTTGTTATTATTACATTTTTTCGCGTACCCCTTGAGGTGTGCTTGCGTACCCCTAGTGGTACACCTACCCCTGGTTGGGAAACACTGCAGTACAGGATACAGAACTGATTCCCTACTGTAAGTAGGGCAGTAAGCGCACTACCACTAGGGGTACCCGAGCACATGGTAGGGGGTTTGTGGAGAAAAAAGTGTAATAACAAGAAATGTATGGGACATGGTCACATTGGGGTAGAGGGAGTTATACTGAGCATTATTGAGGGGGTAATCTTGGTATGACAAAAAAGTGGGTAGGGGGTACACAGGACAAAAAGGGTGGGAAACATTGCAGTACAGTACAATGCGGTGCAGTGCAGTGGCTCTCCCATTTTTTATTCCACACTACCTACACAACACCCCCCCCCCCACACACACACACACACACACACAATTGGAAGGTCTCATGTGATGTATGGGCACAGATTACGGGTTCGACTGGGGCAGTCGCTCCCCCAAAAGCAGCATGCACTGCAATCTATCCTCCACCACACTGAGGTAATGAGACTGCACTGATCATCGAAAGGGGGGAGGGCACACACAAGCGCGCACTCACGCAGATACACACACGCATGCACGCACACAGAACGCACGCACACACACACACACACACGTGTGCACACACAAAGATACGCACGCGTGCATACCTTTACGTACACACACATGCAAACACACACACAGACACAGACACAGACACAGACACAGACACAGACACACACACACACACACACACACACACACACACACACACACACACACACACACACACACACACACACACACACACACACACACACACACACACACACACACACACAAAGATACAGACTCAGAGATACGAGCACACACACACACTCACATCCAGTTTCTTCTCACTTTCATCAGAAAGATAAAAATCTAAAGTGAACGAGCTGCGGGTTCTGCACTTATGGGCCATCTCTCCCCTTTGAGTGTGATGTGATGCTCTGTGTGGATGAACCAGTCAATTACAGTGGGGAAGAGAAGACAGAGCAAAAGAACAGACGAGAGAGAGAGAGAGAGAGAGAGAGAGAGAGAGAGCACTTGTAAAAGTGAGAGACTGACAAAGAAAGAAAGAAAGAAAGAAAGAAAGAAAGAAAGAAAGAAAGAGAGAAGAGAAAGAGAGAAAGAATGAATGAATGAATGAATGAATGAATGAATGAATGAATGAATGAAAGAAAGAAAGAAAGAAAGAAAGAATGAAAGAATGAAAGAATGAATTAAAGTTGGAAATAAAGTGGGAAGAAAGAAAGTAGGAAAGCAAGAAAGCAAGAAAGCAAGAAAGAAAGAAAGAAAGAAAGAAAGAAAGAAAGAATGAGAGAGAGAGATCTTCAGTCTGATGGGATGGGTGGTGAGATCGAGGGAGACGATAATAAAAAGGATTACTTGTGTGTTGACCTTAGAAAATGAGGTGGGGCCATATGCTGAAGTCTGCACTGGCCATTTTGCAGGCGAGGTTGTTAAACAGTGAGACAGAGACGGGGGTCAGTGTCCATGGTAACTCATCAGACGGGTGGCTCTGTGAAGGTCCTTATGTAGATTCTTGAGCTCTTCCCAGACGACAATAATACCCCCCCCCCCCAATCCCCCCGCAGTGGTGCAATGGAGCTCTGCAAATGAAGTTTTTTTTTCCTTCTTTCAAACAAGAATGGGGGAGGAAAAATGCACTCATCTACAGCCCTTCACAAACACGGATGAAGTTCACGCTGTGTACACCTTAAAAAATGCTTACATTTCTCCATGATGAGAGAACAGATAAGAAGAGACAGCAGCGGTCTCATTAGTACACCTTCTCTTGGCCAGGACACAAAAGGGTGATAATGAAACCAGCTAGCAGCTCCCCATGAGGAGAGATATGTTCCGCGTCGCATGCCAACATACCCCCCATCCACCTACGGGCCATGAAAGCAATGATCTGTAGAGAGTGTGAATGAGAACGAGAATGAAAGAGGGAGAGATAGAGGAGAGATAGATATAGAGGTTGGGAAGGGATGGTGAGGTGAGAGAGAGAGAGCGTGAGAGAAAGAGCGAGAGGGAGGGAGAGAGAGAGAGAGCGAGAGAGAAAGAGACCAAGAGAGAGAGAGAGAGAGAGAGATGGAGAGGTAGAGATGGAGAGGTAGAGAGGGGGGTGAGGTGAGAATGCACCCCGCATAGCACGAGCATGAAACACATTGAAACACTTCATGCTTAAGGTATCTCAAGGATTTTACTGTGACCCATTTGTCAAATCGGTGATTCGAGGCATCATCACTTTGCAGCTTTATGCTGCTTGACACCCGTATCTGCCACATGATTACATAATACTCGCACAGGTACGAGAGCGCACCTGCTTTCTCAATAACAGGTTATTGCCGTCCGTTCATTTCATGAAATTACGATCTCATTACTTCCGACTTGGTTATGATCAAATTTTAACAGACGATAAAACGTTGTGGTTCCACATATGGCTTATCAAAGCAGAAGCAGCTGGTATACATTGTGTGTGCGAGTGTGAGTGTGTGTGTGCGAGTCCGAGTGTGTGTGTGAGAGAGAGATTATGTGTGTGTGTGTGTGTGTGTGTGTGTGTGTGTGTGTGTGTGTGTGTGTGTGTGTGTGTGTGTGTGTGTGTGTGTGTGCATGTGTGCATGTGTGCGTGCATGTGTGCGTGCATGTGTGCGTGCGTGTGTGCGTGCGTGTGTGTGTATGAGAATTGTGCAGGTGTGTCCTAATTGGCCTGCCTGAAATAAACACTAAAAAAGGTGAATGCGGTGTAAAATGTCAGGAGGAATTATTTGGCAACAACACAATGAATGAACTGAAAAAAATGAGGTTAAGTTAATCAGGTTAATTATTTAATTGCTCATTCCACAGACACAGGCTGTGTGTGGGAGTTTCTTTCTTTATCTACTGCTTAAAATGTCAAATGATGGTGTTGGGAAGGATTAATTTCTTAGTCGTAGCAAGCATGGTTTCGATCGTCCATTTCAGCCAGACAAAGCATTAGGGTACAGCTAGGGTTGGCAACTGTCCCTTGAAATATGGAATCATCCTGTATTGAGAAATAGAAGTACAGTTCCGTATTGAGCTGAGACGGGGAAGAAATGGGTAAAATGCAGGAAATTGCATCTAAGAAACATTTTATTCTAGGGTAGGACCGCCAGACCCCCTGCGACACTGAAGTATCCCATATTTTTTTCACCGACAAGTTAGCAACCCTAGGTACAGCACCCAATAAAGGAGAGGAACGGAGCGTAGGGGGAAGACAACTCCTTGTCTCTTTCTGGAGAGACAAAAACTCACTGGCCTAATAGCGCCAGAGATTTAAGTAGCTTCCATGAGACAAGTACCATATGATTCAAAGAAATATTTTGACTAAAAAAGGGGTTCAACACGCTTCTGTTTTTACATCTGGTGCATCAACGGGAGGGAGGGAGGAAGACACCGGAGCAGCTCAGATGGGATGCTTTTTCTTTTTAATTCAAGTGCACAACATGTTAGGGACTAACGTTTCGATGGCAAGCCATCTTCATCAGAGTCCACCCGTGTTGGGGGCATATTTCTTGTGCTGCTGACTTGAAGCTAGGACCAGGTTACTCCTTCCTCTTGTGACAAGTTTGCAACAAAACAATAGTACAGTTAAGGCAACAAAGCGGAGCATGAGGTGCGATAATACCTTGTTTCGGTCTGCAGTTGCACTGACCAAATCTGCTACAATGATGTATCCTGATTATCATCGACGTTCAAATCTCTTCGAGACTTGGTCTGACCAAGAGCATAACAATTAACATTTCCCAAACGACATTTCCCAAAGGCCTCCCTTTGCTTGCCGCCAAAGTGGGAGGAGTTCCCGTATTTTCGGGAACTCAGAAAGTACTTGCATTGCTCTTGACCTGACTAGTTGCAACGCTGAAAGTGTTGGGAGGAGGGAGGAGGGCACAGCCTGGCTAGCAATGATGGGAAGCATGGCTTCAAATGCTTTTGACCTTTCACACTGATTCTACACAACAAAAGTCTTTCGCCAGGTAAGGTTCATTAGAAAAATGATCTATGTCAAGTACCGACCAACTGAGACAGTAAAAAGTTAGATGCACTTCATTCATCCCAAAGTGGGAAATTGTGAAAAACACAATGTATGTCAAAAAGAGCTCTTCCTCTTCTGCTACAGGTTCATATCAGTCAAGCAGGCATTTTGAAAAGTTTGACTGAAGCCACTGTCACTGATGCAAATCACCTCTTTGAACTTGTGGTAAAACTCTGTGTGTGTTCTCAATGTTCTTTTAAAGACAGTCACACTTGCACAAAATGGCGCTCTGACATGAGAAATAGCACTAAGTCAGACAAAAAACTGCCTCTCTTTCAGCATAGTCCTTGAAAAGCATTCAGTTCTTCTGAAGCAGCAATGTGCTTTGTTCGAGGGGGTCTGTCATTGTTTGCTACATTTTGCAGTGAGTGAGTGACAGGTGAAACTTGAGACTGCCATAACGATGCAGTAGCTCGTCAGAGAGCAGTTCAGGACAGCAGCTAACAAAGCTATAAAGCCTCATTGTAATGGTGAACAAGGCTTTTCAAGACTAAATGTTCACAATGAGGACAATAAACTGCAGTACTTCTCATCATAAATGAGTCCTTATTAAATAAGACTTATACAAAGAAAGTTTGAGAGGATCTTAAACTGTATTATCTAAAGAGGTGTACTTTGAAGTTCTGTGTGTACGTGTTCACTAAAACCTGTCAACACTGTGAAACATTTTCTGCAGAAAATTCAGGTAGCCTAATGATTTAATTATTGCACAATATTTTCTAAACCAATACAGAATAGTTTTTAGCCATCCAACTCCATTTTGTATGTAATATCTAACAGCCACTGTGGCATCATGAATAGTGATGCTGTATATGTGGGTCAGGATAAATGATAATGTTGATGTGAATATAGGCTATTAATTTGGGAAGTAATTCCAAGCTGCTCAACTTCAACATCATCAAAGTCAAAGCACACAGTCATCTGCTTAGTTCTTACCCTTAGAAAATGGGTGAGCTAATTTAAAATTAGATAAAGTTTCTTCAACCCCCAAAAAAACTGAAGAAAGAGAGTTTTGCAGGCAGCGAATGCTGGAGTTTGATAAGTGCAGCGTCCGACCGCGAGCCAAAGCCCCTTAGGCCTCATTACGGTAGAGCGTGGATCAAACGCAGCAGAGGGGCAGGGACATGAATGAAGTCTTTACGGCAGATCAGAGCCGCCGCCTAATCTCACCGCTTCAGTGTTACAGTGGTTAAGGTGGGTGGGAGGGGTGGGGTGGGGATTTAAAAAGCCTGTTAATACAGCCAATACCCCCAACTCCTCCTTTCACATGACACGCATACACACACACTCACATGGAGACGGATGCACACAAATGCACACACACAGAAACCACACACACACACACTCAAACCACGCACGCACGCACGCACGCACGCACGCACGCACGCACGCACGCACGCACGCACGCACGCACGCACGCACGCACGCGAAGCTGTGTCACTTCTAAAGGAGTCCATCGTTTCATCTGCCAGTGCGGCAGTCCCACGGGACGAGACCTTGCAGCCTAACAATACAGGGATAAATAAATGAGGGAGGAGCCTGTGGTCCGCTCCGCTCAACGCCGCTTTGATACTCAGTTTCAAAGGCTGTGTCGCTCATTCTCCAACCACCACTGAAGAGGGACGTCAGAGGCCAAGCGGCGACAGTGACGATGACTAAAGTGACACCTTGTTTGCAGCCCATTAAGAAGAAGGACTTTGTAAAATAAAAGATCTAACATCTAAAATGGTGCCCTGCTGTGTGAAATGATACGCACACGCACACGCACACGCACACTGCATAGTGCAGTATGTGCATATTGTATTGGTTACGAACACCACGTCTGTCCTAAGTCATCTAGGGACAGGAGACAAGGTGGTTGCCTAGAGCGCCAAATGCCTTAGGGGCGCCAGTAAAAGTCCCACAGAATTACAACGTCAAGCAAAATAAAACTTAACTTTGACAATTATTTTTCACGGGCACTCAGTATACATGTATACGTAGGTACTGGATCAGCTGTACCACTCTATGTTATGGTGCTCACCTGGGGCACCACATTGACTAGAGCCGGCTTTACACACACACACACAAACTTTAAAATGTAATCTTTTGTGCTCAGTTTGAAATATTATAATCACACACATTGGCAATCTCTCTTTTTAAGTAATGCAGGCTGTACTCTAAAGTATAGAGTTGGAAAATATCTTCCAGACATCCTAAAAACCTTTTATTTCTGACTTGCATAGACGGAGATAAAAATGAAATAAAGGTATAGTGCCACCCACCCAAATGATTTCAAACTTTCCCAGTCTTTATATCCCTTGACGCAAGGATCGTGAAAAACAGTTTGGTGAATCTCTCATAAGACTGAAGTGCCATACCAAGCTTGACGTTAAAATCTGTGCCCATGATGTCCCAAAGAGTATGATTTCATGTGGAATGACTACTGTGTCAAAAGCCCGCAGCCAAAGTAAAATGGGTCTTTTACGAGGGAGAGGATATTGCTTTTTAAACACATGAGCCATGTGGCACAGTCTACTAGCAATTAAAGCCGAATATCGCTTTAAAGTGCTTAAGTCCAGCCTACGTGAGACCTGGAGATAGTTGGCAATAATCAAACAAGAATGAACACATGGCGCAGCAAGCCACAATAGCCCAGCTCCATGAGATGGCAGAAACCACAAGCCTCTGGACCTTCTCCAACTGGCCTCCACACAAATTTTGATACCCTCTTAAAACAGCGTGCAGCTGAGCGCTTCACTATACTAAACATTCTGCACCTTCGGCCATTTATTACTCTCATCCATTAGTTTAAAGAGCCATAGGAGGACGAGCTGAAGATGTTGGGCCTGAGCCAAACAGGGCCTGGAGGACTCGGATTTATTTTACACAGGCTTGGGTTTTGCAGGGAAGCTGACAAGGGGGGGGGGACAAAGTGGACAGTTGTCCCGGGCACCGGGGGACGGGGGCCCAGCAATTGGGTCTTCAGTTCATCAGATTACTCTGTCCTAGGCCTGGCCAAAGCTGCCAGTGGCTCTGTGGTTTGGGCTTGCATGCTGGCTGACACAGTAAATGAGCAGTTATGCAAGATGTCAATTAGCTCCAGACAGATGCTACAATGGATGACAATGGGAGTGCCCAATGTGGGTGCAGAAATTCTCCTATTCTTATAAAAGGCTAGAGGGTTTTTTTTTATTTTTTTATTTTATATTGGGCCGGGTTTGGTCTGTATTCTGTTGACCACGCCAATGAAAATGTCTCCAGGAGAACTCTTCATGACCACATTGACAGCTCAGACATAAGATGAACAAAATAACACATTACCATAGAGGATGATAACGTATTCCGTCAGGAGAAAGTATTTACCCAAATATTAAACATATTGCTCATCCTAGCGTAACCAAAAATATTATCAGTACAGTACAGTGTAACCACACCTCAGAGATGCAGTGTTTAACATTTTTTCATGTTCATGTTTTCGCCCAGTTACAAACCACTGAGTTTGTAATGAATATTTACTACTGCCATCAATGTCAACCACTCCTGTCAATGTCAGAAGTTACATCTGTGTACTCATAATGGCTGCTCCAACCTCCATATTCATGAGGCACCTTGAACTACTGCACTGCATCCACTTACTCATCTACTTATTAATGATGAACACACCCCAGCTACTGTATGGGTAGCTATGGAGTGAGGAGAGAGCACTGACTGTGCAGCATGCCAATCACATACAAAGACAGCTGCAGACACATAACTCTCCCTACCATCTTGGATACATTCTTTCTCCCCTCCTCTCTCTCTCATCCTGGAAAAGTTACTCTTCCCACTGAAATCTCTGTCCATGAATATTTATCTCTCCCCCCTCTCTCTCTCTGTCTCTCCTTCCCTCCCTTCCTCTCACTCCATTCTTTTCATCCATTTCCCCCTTCCTATCGCTCTTCTCCTTCAGTGGAGAGTGGCAGCATGGTGGTGCAGTGGCCTCCGCTGGGCCCATGTGCGTCGTGTGCACCAGCCTGGTCCAGCAGCGCTCACCCCAGTGGGAGGACTTTGACTGGGCCAAGGCGAGAGGACTCAGAGATTAGACCCGGCCGTGCCCCTCCTGTGCCTTCCCCGCTGGAGCGTTTTGGGGAGGGGAAGGGTGACTGCAGCGGTCTCATAAGCCTTCGCCGCGGGGGTGCACAGCACTCTGCCTGCAAGATAAGTGAGGCACCCCGCCGCATACAGTAATGGAACAGCGTCAACTCTGTACAGCTGAGGACATGTCTGGGTCAGCTGATATCAGTGGACCATGGAGCAGGAGGAGGAGGAGGAGGAGGAGGAGGAGGAAGAGGAGGAGGAGGGCCAAACTGAGGAAGAGGAGGAGGAAGGCGCTCCAGAAAACTTACACAAAGCAATGCACAAAATGTGTAAAACAGATAGAGGGAAAGTCTGTGTGTATGCATGTTTGTCTGTGTGTGTGCGCATGCATTGCGTGTGTGTGTGTGTGTGTGTGTGTGTGTGTGTGTGTGTGTGTGTGTGTGTGTGTGTGTGTGTGTGTGTGTGCGCGCACACACACACATGTTCATGTGCCATTTTAGACTTTATTTTGACAGGACAGTTGAAGGTGGAGACAGGAAATGAGTGTGAGAGAGAGACAGGGTAGGGTTGGGAAATCACCCAGGCCAGATTCAAACCTGGGTGCCCCTGGGTATGAAAGCCCATAAGTGGGGGGCTTAGCGCGCTGTGCTACAGCACACCCCAGCACATAAACGCTTGGCAAACTCTTGAAACAGTGACCAAGCATGGGCAAGACAATGGTCTGTGGCTTAAAGGGCCACTTGACTGAGAGCAGATGAAAAACCAGGGCTGTTGCAATGATCCACAAGTCCATAAACGTGGACACGAGACACACTCTTCACCCCCTCAGACACAAACTGCTTGCACCCAGGACTTGCTCCACCATTAATGTCACCACAGCAGAGAGGATGGTGGGAGATTAGTGGCCAAGGGCTGGGTCCTCATGACAATTTAGCCTAATGCTCATGCTACACAAGCGATATGAGGCAAACCAGATTCACTTGACTAATAACAATGAGGATGCAGTCATGTACAGTGATGTGGAACACAAAAGCACATATACACAGGCACATGTGCAAGGCAGACACACAAGCACTCCTACACGCCTTCACGAACACAGTAGAACTTTTAAGACACAGACACGCGGACAGACACGCGCACACACGCACACACGCGGACACACACACATGCACGCACACAAACGCATGCAGGCGTACACACACACACGCGCGTACACACACACACACGCGTACACACACACATGTGCGCGCGTACGTACACACACACGTACACACACACACATGTACACACACACGTACACACACACACGTACACACACACACACACACAAACACGAACACAGAGTAGAACCTTTAAAGCGGGTCAAAGCGTACTTGTAATTTAATTACCCAGAGGGTCCCGTTACACAATGCCAACCTCTACATCACCTTGGTCCCTCAGGCGTCTCCATCTGAGAGAGAGAGCAACAATAGCCGCCCCTGGACAGAGAACAAACACTGCCTGTGCTGTGCACTGAGCCATTCCGCTAAATTAAACTAATAAATAACCTTTTGGTCGCTTTTCTATCCCTCTTGCTTTCTCTTTCTTGTGTCCCTTTTAATTTACTTTTTTTGCTGGCAGGGATAAGCGTTCCTGAGTCACAGTGACCATGGCGGCAGAGGTCTTAGCTGCAAGTAGTTCAGCAGATTTCAGGAGAACAGAGCCAGCAAAAGTCACACGAGTTCAGCACTAGCATGCTCAAGTTTTCATTAAGGGATTTAAAACTCGATGGCACTGAATTGGGCAAGTCTTGCATAGAGGTAAATTCATGATGACTTCATGATGACTGGAGATATTTGGGTATGATAGGTAGCAGGCTTCACTCAGGTTTCTTGACAACTTTTAAGGGTGATGGCTCAAATGAATACTTGGAATCAAAGAAAGGGGGGCGCACCTTGCATCAATTGTTTTCTTTATTTTTGTTGGGCACAGATGCGTTTCGGTGTGTGCCTTCCTCTTGCACACTGAGGAAGGCACACGCTGAAACGAGTCTGTGCACAAAAAAAATAAAGAAAACAATTGATGCAAGGTGCGCCCCCCTTTCTTTGACTGGAGATATTTGACCATTTCCTCCACCCCATAAGATACTGCACACATGCGCATGCACATGCACATGGTACACGTGGACTTGCACGCACACATGCACGCACACACGCACGCAAACACCGTGTCTCTCTTTTATTAAGTCCCCTTGGATAAAAGCTTCTGCTAAATGTAACGCAATCTATCGTAGTGTAATACAATATGTGGAGGTCTCACCTGAGCCACGGCCACCTGTGTCTGCTGCTGCTGCTGCTGGAGCTGCTGCTGGAGCAGCTGGATCTGGTGGTGGACGGAGAGGGGGGCGCCAGCAGGCAGCTGACTGGATGACGGCAGCAGCATCTTGGGAGTGGCCAGCAGGATGGCAGCCTCCTCCGGCACCTGGGGGAGACACGAGAGAGATGGTGGAGATGAGCAGGGCTGTTAATTAACACCAGCCAACCAGCCAAATGCTGGTGAAATTTCAGTTTGGCTGGTACAAAATCAAACTTGCTGGCCACTTTGACCCATTAGTGAGTGTATACGATTAACATCTACTAGCCATTTTGGCTGGCAATGAAAAAGGTTAATTTAGAGCCCTGGAGATGAGAGATGTGAACTTTTAGGTAACAGATGGGGATAGGGCGAGGCGAGGCGCTGAAATATTCAAGTCATGTGTTTTCATGAGCAGTACAAGTAGGGTACGGTCCACAGCTGAGGCCTGATGTAACTCACTGGTAAGCGGAGTGTCACAGTTTCGCACTCGTAAGGAAAGCTTGGACTAAGAGTGGAAAAACAAGTAAATTAAATTCCCTCATACACCATCACATGCATATAGGCCAAGTGTAATAGGAGAGGATAAACAAGTAAAAAAAAATCCATACACCATCATATACATGCACTGTAGGCCAAGTGCTGTATATGCATGGTCATTGGTTCCTTCCTCAGACCTGACTGATAGAACACTGTAATTGGGGTTGATGTGGGGTAACTAGTCAATGCACCTGTCCATATTTGGGTTCACCGTTCACTGCCCTTGAGGACCCGGGTTCGAGTCCGGCCTGGGCCGTTTCCCAACCCTACCCGATTGCTCTCTCCCTCTGGCCTCCTGTCTCATATTCACCGTCACGTCTAATAAAGGCCCATTAAACAAGCCCATCAAAAAAAGAAACATCACCATAATTATGGATACATGCAGAGCACAAATGCAAAGGTGAGGATTCTGGGCCTTCTACTGTATTCATTACCACGTGGCATGACCCTGAAAAGTCGATTACACGTTTTCTTGATATGACCCATATCAGTGACAAAAGTAACTTGTGGCGTTTGGCGTGTAGATAACTTGTGGCATTATGCCTGGGGTACAATCTCAACTCAATCTATTGTAAAGCACGGTCAAAGAAATGAAGAAGAAATGTACAGTGGTCAATGACCTTAGAATAGAGTACAATATCTGTCTACGTAGATAATGCATCAGAGTAGAGTAAAAGCATGCGTCATATTTGGCACATGGTTAGCAGAAAATCAACATTATGTCTTAGGTGTGCATCACATTTCATCCCATGCCACCAATTCAATCTGTGAACTAGCGTGTAGCGTACCTCCAGTGGCACTCTGTAATTGAAAAGTTAACTACCATAGTACTTCAATACTATGACAAAACACAGGGCCTTTAGTAATGCACTACGGGGTCATTCCATGTCAATTCACACGCCTTCCCCACATGACCCTTTCCGATTTACCCGGTATCTCACATACAGGTACCTTTTGATGTCAATTGAAAGAATACCAAGTATTTGCACCCTACGTCTAACGGTTGCAGAGATGAAGCCCTCCAAAGTTGGGGTGCCATGCCCACCTTTCAAGCCTGTGTATTGCATACAAAATTTACAAGCAGATTTTGACGCCTCTGGTTTTAGTTTGAAGGAAGATACAGGCCTAAAAATCACCATGACCCCTCAATATGACCCTGTCTACCAGATGATGTACTTACGAATAACATGCCTTGATTATTTTTGGCTATATTAAGCCTTAAAAACTGAATTTGTGAAAAGCGTGATGAAGAGTCTTGCCATTTTGGGGTTCCATGTCTTGGAAACTATGTATGCTTTGGGAGTTATAATTGATCTTCCATCATATTTGGGAACTGTACAGTGTATTCCAAAAAAGTAGGGCACTCTGCCTTTTAATGATGGAATAGGAGGGACTCAAAAACAGCTTTTGGACTAAATGTCCTTACGGTACCCTCTACTTCAGGCCTCAAATTAACCATGTGGGCACTTGATGAGTGGAACGCCCTTTTAACCCCATGTACAGTAGCACTGTATCAAACATTCAAGCTTGGAAAAACTTTGTTTTTCAAAGTTCTTTCATATTAATCTTGGCCTTCAAAGTATATGTTTGTGTCTATGTCTTATCACAGTGTCCGTTTTGTCTGCTGCCATCTGCTGGTCAAAAAAACGCAACAACAGTGTAATGTAAGAAAACAAAAGGGGCTGGAACATCTTGCCCATAATTTACCAATAAAGTAGCCTAGAAATCTAGACGCCCCTAGGGGTTGAGCTCGCTAGGCTACCAATAAAGCACTTTAATTCTACAGTATATTGCTATATATTAATTATGATTTTAACGAGCATTATGCAGAATGCTCAATTATGATTACATTTCTGCCAGGACACCCCCACCCCCATGTCTGGTAGAAATGTAGTGCAGGGTGAGGCCATCTTGGGACTGGCATCATGATTGAGCATTAAGCAGTCACACTTAGGAAATTATTTAAACTATTACTATTCATCATGCTTGTTAAAATCAGAATTAGTACATAGCAATATACTGTTTAATAATTACAGTGCTTTATTGGTAAATTACGGGCAAGATTTTCCAGCCCCTTTTGTTTTCTTACATTACGCTGTTGTTACTTTTTTAGACCAGCAGATGACAGCAGATAAAACAGACACTGTGATAAGATATAGAGAAAAACATATACTTTGAAGGCCAAGATTAATATGAAGAACTTTGAAAAACAAAGTTTTTCCAAGCTTGAATGTTTGATACAGTGCTACTGTACATGGGGTTAAAAGGGCGTTCCACTCATCAAGTGCCCACATGGTTAATTTGAGGCCTGAAGTAGAGGGTACGGGTACCGTAAGGTCATTTTGTCCCAAAGCTGTTTTTGAGTCCCTCCTATTTTATCTTTTAAAGTCTGAGCGCCCTACATTTTTCGGAATACACTGTACAGTTCCCAAATATGATGGAAAATCAATTATAACTCCCAAAGCATCTGGAACCCCAAAATGGCAAGACTCTTCAACACACGTTTCACAAATTCAATTTTTAATGCTTAATATAGGCAAAAATAATCAAGGCATGCCATTTGTAAGTACATCATCTGGTAGACAGGGTCATATTGAGGGGCCATGGTGATTTTTAGGCCTGTATCTTCCTTCAAACTAAAACCAGAGGTGTCTAAATCTGCTTGTAAATTTTGTATGCAATTCACAGGCTTGAAAAGTGGGCATGGCACCCCAACTTTGGAGGGCTTGATCTCCGCAACCGTTGGACGTAGGGTGCTAATACTTGGTATTCTTTCAATTGACATCAAAAGGTACCTGTATGTAAGATATCGGGTAAATCGGAGAGGGTCACCTGGGGAGATTCTAGGGAATCATGTGAATTGACATGGAATGACCCTACGACTTGGTCGTTGCGGTTCTGATAACGGCAAATTTAAAACGCAGTGCCTTAACGGGTTAAACACAAAAGAGCATAACATAACCTTTGTGCTTCTACATAACATGTGCAGATAAATATTGGGAGAGTGGCTGACTATGACTTCATCAGAGTAGTCTTCATTCATGATAGCTTGTAGAACTGACAGAGATAGGTTTTATGGTTGAGATATCTGATTGGACTGACCGCGAGGCTGCTCAACTATCAAACGAATCACTCTGCAAAGACTTGAGTCTGAAGTGGGAGTAGGGGATAAAGTCTTGGGATCTTTTTTTTCCATTTCTTTAGTTGTCGGCCAGAGGTGCAGTAAATATTTTCTCCCTCTCACTCTCCCCGCCGTATGGTCTCCCCTTGAATAATGCAGCACATCAACGGCTGCTACAAACAGCGTGCCTACACATGCTGCAAAAGCGTGGCCGTCTGGCAGAAAGGGCCAACAGGGGATTTGGCAGCCTCCTTCTCAAAGTCAGATCTCCCAGCGTGCTCTATGCTCTTGCATCAGGCACACATGTAATTGCGCGCTGGACAGAAAGAGAAAGGGGAAACAGAGAGAGAGAGAGAGAGAGAAAGAGACCAAACTCCTCAGAGGGCCTTGCGATCTACAGAAGTGGGACTCTCCCTCTCTCTCTCCCTCTCCCTCTCTCCCTCTCCCCTTTTCCTTCTTGCTTAGGCATGCATAAACACACTCCTACTAATAAGAGGAGTCACTCGGGGGATAAAGTATGAGCCCTTGCCGATGATTAGCATTATGCACTTAGCAGGCGCTAACAGCAAGTACCCCTGCGAATGACAGCAAGAGGCCGAAGAAGAAGCGGCACGGAGACGACGCGGAGATGCAACCGGCGATGATGCAAGATGGCAGGCCGTAGCCGTGGCAGCCGTGGCAGTGACAAATGGGTCATATTTCCCAGCATGCCCGGGTTATTTATTTTCTCGGCGGCCCCTTCAGATCAGAATATGGTAATGCCGTGCCCGAGCTCGAGCTTGAGCTAAGGAATTGACCTCCAGCTTGCTAGCTTTTGCGGTGGCGGAGAGTGAGAGAGAGTAGAGAGTAGCGAGTAGCGTCGGGGGGAATAATTTCATGGTGTCAAGCCTGCTTATCCCAGCCTGAGTGTGACATGCTGTGGATAACCTTTCTCTGGGTGCCCTGGCATTCAGCGACGCAGCGGGGAGAAGAAAAAAAACAGATGAACTGCTGAAGGATTTAGAGAGTCACTGCAAAACAATGAAGGATTCGCCTTCACCTCTAACCAAAAGTGCATATGTTTTTTGTATGTGTGTGCTTAAATGTTATGTTTGTTTGAGATTGTGTGTGTGTGTGTGTGTGTGTGTGTGTGTGTGTGTGTGTGTGTGTGTGTGTGTGTGTGTGTGTGTGTGTGTGTGTGTGTGTGTGTGTGTGTGTGTGTGTGTGTGTGTGTGTGTGTGTGTGTGTGTGTGTGTGTGTGTATGTGTGTGTTAAAGTTCAGCACCTGAGACCACTCTCTGCTGTGTGTGTATCTGCGTGTTTACTAACTACTGTGCATGCTTCCCTAAGTGTGTGCGCGTGTGTGTGTGCTTGCGTGCGCGGATGTGTGTGCGTTTGTTTGCATATCCACAGTACGGCTGGAGGCATCTGCGGGGTAGGGAGTCATTAGGTGCATACCAAAACAAACGGCTGAGCAGCAAAGTCAGCAGCGACCTGCAAAGCAAAAACATGCTTTGTTTTTCCTCATCTGCCATATTATCCATTCAGCACGCAGCGGGAGATGTCACATGGGCAGTCAGGTGAGCAGGCTGGGGGACGGGGAAGGGGACAGGGAACAGATGACTCGCCACAGTGAACTGTATGATGTGGTGGACAAGAAAGAAGGAGGATTCTGCAGCAGGGCTCACAGCACACAGCAGGCTACATTTCTGATGCCGTTTGCGTGCAGGCTGGACGGATGGCGCAGGCTTCAGAAGCAGGGGCAGAGCTATCTGGGAGGGGGGGGGCAAGCAGGGCATTTGCCATGGGGCCCAGGGCCATCCTGTATTAGTTTTTGTGGGGCCATGGCAGGCTGTATGGAGGGGCCCTATAGGTGGCTTGCCCTTGGGCCCTGTTTGCAAATGTTCCACCACTGGCTGGGCTGATGTTGTAGGCTTGGGAGGTACTGTGGAGGTGGGGGGGATAGGAGAGGGTGGTGGAGATGAAGGGACATGTAGAGGAAAAAAAAAAGATGAAGGAGGGAAAAGGGGAGTGAAAAAGAAGAGCGAAAGTGAGTGAAAGTGAGAGAGTGATGGAGAAGGAAAGAGGGAATAAATGAGAGAGGAGGAGAGAGGCGGCTGGGCTGTGGTTGGCTATATAACATGCTGATGATGATGTGGGTGTGGGTGGGTGTTTGCTGTTTGTTGGGTGCACTTGCTAGAGGCAGCTGTGTATTCGTGCCGACTCTGGTGAAACAGGCCCAGTAAACACCAGCTGCTCCCATGCAGACGGACAGGCTGGTGGAGAAGGCCAGACACCGCTTTCCTCACACACACACGCACGCACACACACACACACACACACACAGGCATGTATCCGGCCCCGTGCCAAAATGCAATGGACACAGATATCACCCACAAACTACAAATTTGGGTAGTACCACATACTGTAAACATAGTCTACAGACATCAACACAAACTCAGGTTTATATAATATGATTACTCTGAATGCATGGCTACATATTCAAGCAGATTGACCAACATGTACATGACGTCACTCTGTCACATGTTTATGCATACATTAGGCCCAGTAACACATGACTCAATGCAGCTACACGTTTACACCTGCCAGGAATGTCCAGAAGACCAGGGAGAGGGGATGTTACCAAAGTTTCCTAACACAGATTAGATAACTTCAGCTAGGTTGTAAACCTAGAGCCACACAATGGTTTTGTTTTAAAAGGGAACTGAAACGACAAGACACCTGTCACCACTAAGAGCGGCAGTTGGGTTTGTGACCAACCCATCTTATTTAATTAACTAACTGCAAACGGCGCAAAGAAAATCTAAAATCTTTATTCTTATGATAAAACAGACCCACAGACATTTACTGTACCTGCTCCAAGTTCACAACATACAGTATAGCATACAGTAGGTAGGTGATTGCCTCTTGGTTGGAACAATCCCCAGAGGTCTGTCGTCATGTCACTGGGGCAATAAATTCATTAGCTGCCATTTCCCTGCCTGCGGGCTAATCAGTAACGCGGTACAAAGTTCACCTGCCAGCGCGGAGTGAGCTGGCCTTTATGCCCCGTGCTCCATAAATCGCATGTTGGGCATGTCATAAAAGCCAAAGCTATGCCCAGCCGCAGCTTCTCTCAGTGCCCGCTTGCCAAAGGCCGTGACAAGCCGTCATGATGGACGACATGGCCAAGGTGAAATTACAGAGTCCCTTTTCCTTTCCTCTCTACTCAAGCTTCGAACTCTAAACCACGCCAGCTGTTGCTGCAAAACCCTTGTCGAAGTATTCGTCTTTTTGCTCTTGAACACAGCAGGAAACTTGAGCTGTATTAAATCAGCATAGGATGCCTGTTTGACACGAAAGCAACAGATTAATGTGGTAAGCCATCCTTGACTGATGCGTTTTGAGAGGCTGTCAAACCTTCGCATTTGCCCCTTCGTGTCTCCTCCACAAGCGTTTTTACGGCTGATGCTTTTATCGCTCAATCTCTCTCTCAATCTCCCTCTCTCAGTCTCGCTCTCTCTCAGTCTCTTTCTCTCAGTCTGTCTCCCTCTCTCTCTCACTCTTGTTTTCTCTCTCGCTCTCTCCGTCTCTGTCCGTGTCCTACTCTCTCCCACTCTCTCATTCTCCCTCTGTCTCTCTCCACTGGAGAGTGATGGGATGAGGGTACCCCTGACAGTGAGATCTGCCCATTATGTGCCAGCCTTCAACACCAGCAGGGCTCCAGTAAAAGATGGATGAGTGGAGAGAAAACAGAGACAGAGAGAGAGAGAGAGAGAGAGAGAGAGAGAGAGAGAGAGAGAGAGAGAGAGAGAGAGAGAGAGAGAGAGAGAGAGAGAGAGAGAGAGAGAGAGAGAGAGAGAGAGAGAGAGAGAGAGAGAGAAGGAGGGGTGGTGCGCGATGTGTGGAGATTATATGGGGTGCTTGCCAAACCTGTCTGTCCGCCTGCCTGCCTGCTCGCCCTCTTGCCCAGGTGGCACTGTGCCAGGAGAGCGGAGCGACCACAGACTTGCCACTCTTGGGGGCCGAGAGAGAGACAGAGAGACATGAGAATGGGAAGAGAATGGGAAGATTAAAGGATGGGAGGAGGTGGGAAGAAAGAAGGAAAAAGATAGCAGGGAAAACAGTGATGCTGTGAGTGAATGACAGAGTGTGTGAAATACAGAAGCAGAGCGAGAGTGAGAGACGGACAGAAAGAGAGAGAGAGCGAGGGAGAGAGACAGAGGGAGCAAGGGAGAGAGACAGAGAGAGAGACAAAGTAAGCCTGAGAGTGAGTGTGAGAGAGGGCAGAGAGGCTGAGAGTGCTGACACGGACAGTAATAAAGGGCTGTAGTTATCGTCTCCCCACTGGGCCAGAGCAGCTCTCCTATCTATCCGTCACACGGCCCCCGTTCACAGGGGCAGAGCCAGGGCCAAGGCCAGGCAGGCCGCCATCAGAAGAGCTCCACTGACAGGAGGAGTTCAGAGGACGGAGCATCTGATCAGAGACCCATCCCGAGCTGCCTGGGCTGGGCAACACTCCCCCCTCCACGGCCTGACATGGTCTGGCCTGGTTTTGACTGCACGTCTGCCCATTTGGCCTGTCTGACAGACCTTCATCACTGACCTCTAAAGTACGCTGGGTATGTCCATTCCAGGGGAAAACTGATTATTCGAATGACATTCAGCCAGTCTGGCTCAGAATGCAGTGGACCCATTTTTGATCTCCGATGTTGTATGGTGCTCAGTTGTACATCATATATCACGGGCCATCAAATTGCGCGTCTTGTTCGGCTGTCCTATCCATCCATTGCAATGTCACCTCTGTCCTGGTGAAATTTTAAGCAGCATCTACTCTACATCCTGAGTAAACTGTAATGGCTTTTTTCTCTGGTGATGGTGGGATTTGGGAGCTGGGTGTGGTGTGGTTTGGGACTGTCTCAGGGGTACTTTGCTCTGTCAGCAACAGGAGGGAGGAGAGCGAGAGAGAGAGAGAGAGAGAGAGGGGGGGGGGGCATGAAAGATGGTCTTGTCAGTGCAGGTTAGAGGCTAATACACTGTGCTGAGTCTCTCCCTCTGTCCTTTGTTCAGTTCATCTGTCTCATTGTCTCATCGTTCACCCCTCCCTTCACCCTCAGACTTTCTTCTACTGTATCACGTACCTTCTCCTTGCCGTTCCTCAATACTTCTCACATTTTCTCTCTCCTTTCCTCCCACCCTAGCACTCCCCCTTCTTCCCCTCCTCACTGTATCCCTCTCTATCTCTCTCTCTTTATCTCTCTCTCTTTATCTCTCTCTCTTTATCTCTCTCTCTTTATCTCTCTCTCTTTATCTCTCTCTCTTTATCTCTCTCTCTCTCTCTCTCTCTCTCTCTCTCGATAATGAGACTGTGTGCTATACACTCTGCTATGCATATTAGACAACTTGAAATGTGCCACCCCTTTCCTTTCCTCACCCTCTTCCTACCTCCCCTCCTCATCCCATTTCCCTCTCCATCGCTCTCCTTTCTTCTCCCAGATGGTGATGGCACAATATGTTTAGTCATTCTGCTGTGCATATCAGATGACTTCAAATGTGCCTCCTCAACCTGTCAGCCCACCTACCCCCCCTACCCGCCTTTCTTCCTCACCTAACCCACGACAAAACTTTTCTTCATACTCCTACTCAGCTCAACTGAACCCATCCAACACACTCTCTCTGCAATACCCTGCTCTCTTTTCCTCTAAAATGTCATAGTGTGTGCGTTATTGTACTGTACATCAGAGACAACTTCAGTTGTGCCTCAATATTCTTCACCCTCACAATCTCCTCCCCCTGTCCCTTCTGAACCTTGTCGTCTCTTCCCCTCAAACGCTTTCACTCCAGCTGTGCGCTCCCTAATCTTCGGCTCCCAAAATCGACGATAGGATAGGTGTGTTAATGTTTCTGCAATGCTTATGATACGACCACACAACTACAGAACTAAAAACATGTGTCTCTCTCCAGCCACCCCACTCTGTTAATGTTAGTTGGCAGTCATAATGAAGTCATAAGGAAGCTAAGGAGAACAATGCTCCCAGTGGTGTAGTTAGTAACACCAGCTCCTCTCTCCAACCAACCAAACGCATTACAGACAAACAATCACACAAAGCTCCATGACAGCTAGAAATTAAAACGACAGTGGCAAAACATTAAAAAAACAAACAAATGGATGAAAGCAAGAGCTCAGAGACACAGGAGGGCCTAAATACTGCACGACTCACGGGACAGACATGATGTCCAAAAGCTCCTGTCCTCTACAGTACACTTGTGCCTCATGAAAAAGGTGCTCGACTGGCTTGCGCTGTATTACACTGCCATTTGGGGCTACATTAACATGCATAAAAGCAAGCTGTTGCTTTGAACTGTTAGGTGGAGTCTGGTAGAGCAGGTGCAGTCTGCGAGAGTTGACAAGGCCTCTCTGGAATCCAGCGTGAGAATCAATCAAAGCAGGGTGAGAGGTCTGGCTTGGGGTTGGCTCGTTCAATCTCCACCGTGGCCCCGTCTCCTGTGAGTCCCTTTTTGGATTGAAATCACGGCAGCGAGGCCTTTTTCAACAGCACTAAAACTGCCTTGGCTACCGATTGCACCCAGGCTGCTCTGCCACACAGTATAAATACAACCATCTATAAAGGCGCAGGTCTTCCACACAACTCGACAAAGGTTGCATGGAATAAAGCACAACACTTCAACTTCACTTTGAGGAAAGACTTTGGCTCTCTCTTCTGACTCTGTTCTTATGTGGTATGCGAGTTCAGAAAAATTAATTGCATTTAAAATCTTTACATTCCTTGCAATTACATTAGCAGCAGATGGCACCATCCAGAGAAAATAATAACGGGAGAAGTTGCATGTTGAGGGGGCAGAGGAGGAAATCAACCCTGAAATTCAACCTACCAGCTTTCTGGTGTTTGTTTCTGAAACACAGTTCACTAACCACTGGGCCACCAACATGCATGCTATTTGTCACTGTCACAGACAATTAAAAGTTGTGAGTCACAACAAACAAATGAAATACTCATTTTTGGGGTCAACAAACACAAAAATAATCAGAAATTAGTCTAACTTGTCAGTGTTATGGACCGTCACATTTTCAGATGAGGACAAAACGGGGTAAAGACCTGAAATTCAGATTTATTTATGTGGTTTGGGGTTGACTCACCGCGCTCTAAAGCCTGTGCTTCCATTTTGGTGAACCCAAGTGGCAAAAACAGTCTGGCGGACATCTGTCCCCGTCTACAGCTATCGCATTTTACCAGCCACAATACGCTCGACGCATCCATGAGGAAAAAAGCAGGCACTCTTCTGCTGGAAGTCTGCAGACTGAACAAAAGATTTCTGCTGCCGACTGCCAATGAGATGTCTGCCCTTCAGGGGTATGGAAGAAAAGCAGTGGAATCTCCGTCCTGTGTGCAGTTGTGAGATTAAGACCTGGGGGCCTGTGGGATGCAGCTAAGGTTTCCCCCGGTCTAGGTCTCTGCTACCCTGCCCAACCTAGCTGGCAGGCATCTCAGATGAGAGTGCTTATTTATTCTGGGGCCTTTTTAAAACGTCCTTGTTTGCTAGCCTCAATACTCCAATCCATCTCCGCAAGCAAAGACGTCCACGTGCAGGACAGCAAGACGTGAGCGCTAAAGCATGTGAGCGCTTAAGGACAGACAGGAGAGATAGATGAACTATTCTGATAGAGAACAGTTTTCCCCCCACCCCCCGTCTCTGCCCCTGTTGTTGCCGCCATCTTTTGGTGTCTTCTGATGTGAACCTACACAACCAATCGAGTGTAAAGAAGAGAAACGCTTCAGACTTGATGGGAAAGGAAATAAACTCTTCAAATAACGCCTGCCACTGATTGCCATACAATCTTTTTTGATCTGGAATGTTTTCAAAATAAATGGGAGTTAAAAGGAAATTCTTGATCAGGAACTTGAATTAACTTGTATTCATTTAGAGCACATAAAATTAATGGACATCTTGTCTGATTAATCAAATACTTACTTTCATGCCAATCAAAACATCATTCCCGCTTTTTAGCTGTTTGTTTCAATGCTGTTATCAAAGCGGTTTGTCTTTTCCTTCCTACATTTTTTAGCACACATCTATTCATTACTCATGAATGAAATTCAATAAATAATACAAGAAAACAAATCATCTTGTTTCTTGCATATTGCATGCTGTAAATTCATTCATTCATTCATTCATACATGCTGTGGGGCTTTGAACCACTACTAATGGACATAACTGTGACCAGAGGAAACAAAACACACTCATCTTATTCACCGTCTCCTAGCAACACTTTACAAGCTTAAGAATTATTGTTTTTTTTTCTTAGTTTCATAGTCCATACGTGGTAGGTACGTTATATGTATTTT
>NC_085862.1:30446994-30454494 GCF_034702125.1 Engraulis encrasicolus | reverse complement strand
ATTTCATTTATTTTAAGCTCATAACTGTCCTCAGGCACTTTTGCGATCACACTACATACTGTACATACATACTGTGCCAGAGTCCACCACTTAACCCTCTGAGGTCTAAGGCCTTTCAAATGTGCACTCTCATACAACAAAGTGACCATATTGGTCAAAACAAGA
The DNA here is from genome assembly GCF_034702125.1 of Engraulis encrasicolus. Lineage (NCBI taxonomy): Eukaryota > Metazoa > Chordata > Actinopteri > Clupeiformes > Engraulidae > Engraulis > Engraulis encrasicolus. The sequence continues at coordinate 30,454,329 of NC_085862.1, read as the reverse complement.
ACAAGACAGAACTTTTACCTTCTTCCTCTCTACAATCAGCATCGTGTAACTTTGGGTCTTTATACAATTATATAAACACTAAAGCTAATAAAATAAATTGTCATTTGTAGGGGACATCATCACCTTAACATGCCAAACGATGCTGAAATTAAACATATGGCCATTGTCTGATATTGTAGGCTGAAAGCTACACATGTTAAGTCTGCTGTTTGGATGGGCATCATTAGGTGTCGAATATCACTAGGCTACATTGCACTTACATTGTGAGACCGGCACCATTTCTCATGAGAAATAGTTGGAAATATTTCAACATGCTTGGCGTGGCTGCCAACTCAGGGCAACTGTGTCAAAGCAAGGGCTTTACACCAGAGCACAAAAGACCTTTTTTAAAGCCAGGCCATAATGTGCTTTTGTACAGTAGAAGACTGTATTTTGAACACTTCTGAAAGAGGCTCAGGTTGATGTGACATGTAAAACATTGTTAAATTCGACTTCGAAACTCTGAATCATTTTTTGCTTCTGCATAGGGGGCACGGTAGAATGACTGCACCTCTGCCACTGCCAAGGGGTCATTTCACGTGAAATCAGACACTTTGGGACCCGACCGACCCGGATTTCAATCATACTTGGTGTGCCTTTTTAGTAGCAAGGTAGCAACCCAGAACTGCATTGGTTTGAATCTGACACTAATATTAAGGGAGAAACAGACTAGGAAAGGTTCACATGTGAGGGTAGGACACTATACATTCAGCCTTGAATATATCAGTCAGTGTTAGTCACAAAAAGATGCCTGTGGTATTGTTTGAAAGCTCTTTTCTGGCTCTACATATTACACAATCAGCTTGGAATACAACAACTCTCAGAATATGAATTATGATAAATTGAAAAATAAAAAATTGAATATCTAAAAAAACTATATTTTAAAATGGCCAGTTCCTTGTCCAAACGTAGCCGGCAATGTCATTAGCAACACCTCAAATGCTGGTGTTCGGTTCTTTATTCATTTCAGAGAGAATTTGACTCACAAATATGGCATCATACAGACCACTTACTAATAATATGGTAACACCATAGTAGCATCACATGACAAAACAAGTCCGACAGGCGGACAACAGATGCGTCCGTCTATGCCCGTTCTGAACCTTTTTTGCCCAAACGCCCCCTTGGCCTCCTCATAACCTGTCAAGGCAATTTATCAAGCCTACCATGTACTGTATAAGCCTGGATTTGAAAAAGTACCATAGGATTTCAACAGTGTTGGGCAATTTACTGAAAAACTGTAATGCATTGCTGATTACATGTTACTGTCTTTTCAAAATAATCCCTTACACTACATTTAGCAATGTGGGGACCTAAGGCGAATTTAGCTTAGGGGGGCCATCGGTCCATCCCATATCACATTTTTTTCTTAACATAAAATCTCTATTTTTTTTATTTTATTTTTTTTAATCACGATTTTTTATTTTTTTAAAAATAATTACAAACATAAAAAACAGGCAAACATTACAACCCTTTCTGGACAGATTTCAATGAATAGGCTATTTGCAATTTTGCATAGGCCTACATTAAATAAATTAAAATGTGAAATTCTCTTTTCACTTTAATATGAGAGCAGTGATGTCCCCCCCTCACTGAAGTGTTATTTCATGTGTGTGCATGATGCTGTCACCTATTTGAAGTGACGTTGATGTTGGATTTCATGGAATACTTTTAAATGCCGCTTTGGGAAGAAAACAGTAGGCGACAGGTGAACTGTATTTCTGTCAAAACAGTGGTTTGCAGGCGTTTGCGTTTTCACGTGGATATTGTCTTCGTGGACCGTAACAGACAAACCGTAAGTTCCATAAACTAATCAATGAGACATTGGCTACATGTACATGATGTTTTTAAGTCCGATTTAATAAATGCGATTTAAATAGATCGGATTAAGAGTTATTTTGCGATGTGTATACATGGCACTTTCACTTAAATGCGATTAAACGTCTGGGGAAAATAAAGCATTGCGATTGGACTGAGGACGCACGTGCTGAGCGAGCCAAATAAGGCACGGGGGCGTGGTTCAATGCCACGAGATGCAGGTCATCTTCCCCACGAAAATCGTTGCCTCAGGCGGACCTGAAATCACAACATTTCCCCCCTTTCTCCCTGGATCATTTACAATGCTACATTAGCTACCCTGTTAGCATAGAAAAACGAGTGGTCAAATGGTAATGTGGAGTAACTTTGTTGTGCTTCATTACTTCGTGGGGCACTTTTACATCAATATATGGAAGCCACAACATTTATAGTCGCTTAGGGACTTAAAATTAAGCAAAACTTTCATGTGAAAATCAACAGGAAGTGCCGCCATGTTTTTCTCACTGGCAAAGAGCACGGTCTCTTGGCCATAGATGTGTACATAGGAAACGCTATCTGCAAATGTCTCATGCCTTCCTATTTCATGGCACACATGGATGGAATATGCATACAGACTTCTGTGCCTCTGCAGTTGTGTCAGATAATGCAATCAATCAGCTGCGTAGCCGGTTTGCTAACCATTATGGTAGACGTTTTGGTTTGCACGCATGAGCTCCAGGCCAAAACTGAGCGACTGCCACCTTGTGGACACAAGAGGGAATCACAAGAGGGAATCACAATTCAGAAACGCATCACGGGAGGGCGGACGGACGGACGGACGGCGGACGGACGGACGGACACCAAAGCCTCTTATAGAGATGCGTGGGACGCATCTAAAAAAACAAAACAAAAATGGTCAGTTTCCATGGTCCCAGGTTTCAGAAACTAAGGCAGATGTCCATTTATACACACCAAATGATGATATGTGAATGTTTGAACATTCCTTCTCTGTGTACCTGTGTCATCTTCCCTTTACCGTACTTTAAAGAGATAATCAATGGCTACACTCTCATTTTGTACTCTACCAGTGCATTTGAAGCAGCAGCTGTGTCTTTTGTAGATAATGTATAAGTACGTCCCGTTGCAGTTATAGGTTCCACTACCAGAAGCACATCCTGATGATCCATGACAAGTCTATCTGGTCTGAAGGGAAAAGTGAAGGATGGAGATGGTCCATGAGGATGCAAGAAGTTCAGTTTCACCTCTCCAGTGCTCGGCATACATTCCTCAACACATGCTAGCCACCAGTTGCCATCATATACAGCTACAACATACCCTTTGATGCTTGAAAATGTAACACATTCCTTTACTGAGCTCACTCTTTCAACTCTGCCTTCTCTGAATGCTGAAAATGGCCTAACTTCCACTGTGTCCATTGACAATGGGCAGAAGCTGTGTAGTTTTTGAGTACCTGCAATAGTTCTTGCAGATTCCAACCTTTTCAACAGGTTCTCAGCTTCATGATGGTACATCTCTGTTGTGGCAAACTGGCAATGGATGTTCTTGAGAGAGATGCACCATCATGAAGCTGAGAACCTGTTGAAGAGGTTTGAATCTGCAAGAACTATTCCAGGTACTCAAAAACTAATGGGCAACATTAGGCCATTTTCCGCATTCAGAGAAGGAGTTGAAAGAGTGAGCTCAGTAAAGGAATGTGTTACATTTTCAAGCATCAAAGGGTATGTTGTAGCTGTATATGATGGCAACTGGTGGCTAGCATGTGTTGAGGAATGTATGCTGAGCACTGGAGAGGTGAAACTGAACTTCCTGCATCCTCATGGACCATCTCCATCCTTCACTTTTCCCTTCAGACCAGATAGACTTGTCATGGATCATCAGGATGTGCTTCTGGTAGTGGAACCTAACTGCAACGGGACGTTACTTATACATTATCTACAAAAGACACAGCTGCTGCTTCAAATGCACTGGTAGAGTACAAAATGAGAGTGTAGCCATTGATTATCTCTTTAAAGTACGGTAAAGGGAAGATGACACAGGTACACAGAGAAGGAATGTTCAAACATTCACATATCATCATTTGGTGTGTATGAATGGACATCTGCCTTAGTTTCTGAAACCTGGGACCATGGAAACTGACCATTTTTGTTTTGTTTTTGTTTTGTCATGTGATGCTACTATGGTATTACCATATTATTAGTAAGTGGTCTGTATGATGCCATATTTGTGAGTCAAATTCTCTCTGAAATGAATAAAGAACCGAACACCAGCATTTGAGGTGTTGCTAATGACATTGCCGGCTACGTTTGGACAAGGAACTGGCCATTTTAAAATATAGTTTTTTTAGATATTCAATTTTTAATTTTTCAATTTATCATAATTCATATTCTGAGAGTTGTTGTATTCCAAGCTGATTGTGTAATATGTAGAGCCAGAAAAGAGCTTTCAAACAATACCACAGGCATCTTTTTGTGACTAACACTGACTGATATATTCAAGGCTGAATGTATAGTGTACTACCCTAAAATGTGAACCTTTCCTAGTCTGTTTCTCCCTTAATATTAGTGTCAGATTCAAACCAATGCAGTTCTGGGTTGCTACCTTGCTACTAAAAAGGCACACCAAGTATGATTGAAATCCGGATCGGTCGGGTCCCAAAGCGTCTGATTTCACGTGAAATGACCCCAAGGCATCAATCAAGGTCATTCATTATGCTATTCTACAGAAAGCTTTGACCTTCACCACACAATGGGGTTAAACCTACCTTGAAATGGAGTAACTAATGAAACAATCACAAAACGGCTAGAGGTATAATCAAATATAGAACATGATGTGTACGGTACAGCCCACAGGGCCATTTATATTAAAACTCAAATCCTATCCCGATAGATGCAGGCCTTAGAATACACATCATGCAGGATTCATAAGAAAATCCCACCAGGGGACGAGATAGAAAATAATACTCCATGGAAGCATAACCAAATATAATTTCAAATGGAGACAGAAGACGACGTGGGGGAAAAAATTACAGCGCACTGTTTATCATTGATCTTATTCAAATTGATATTGAACTGCCCTGCAATAGGGCAACAAGGGGTGGGGGTTACCGCTCCCATTTGAATTCAAGCAACATTACCCTTGAATTGAAATCTTGCTTAAATAACAATCTCCCCCCTGCATCCACATGTTCACATTACCATGCATGAGCCAGGGGAAGGAGAAGGCAGCAGCCATGAACCTGCCCTAGAGCTCCCCAACGTACACGCGCGCGCACGCATACACACACGTACGCACACACGTACGCACACACGTACGCACGCACGCACGCACACACGTACGCACACACGTACGCACACACGTACGCACACACGTACGCACGCACGCACGCACCCACACACACAACACAGCGAAACAAGCCAATGGCACAGGGCCTGGGACCAAAAGGAGTGTGCAGGAGTGTGTGCAACATTCCAAACTGGCACCTCCATGCTCTCTCTCCAAGAGTCCTAATTAGGACTCTCCACAGAGCACAGCAGAGCAGGCTTCACGCTGGGCTGAAACATAGACACAGTTCCGTCGGTGGAATAACAATGCTGTTGTGGCTGCTTATCATTTGCAGGCATGGCGTTTCACTCGCCTAGCCCAAGCAAGACGCCGTCAATCACCTCATCTGCTTGACACAAACAACATGAATATTTAAGTCCGTGTGTGTGCGCGCGGTCGGTGGCATTATCAGAGTGTTGTTCATGGGTGAAATTTGTGGACAAACTACGCAATGATATGCAAATGGCATCCCGAGTGAGTGGCGCTCTGTCATCTACGATCAATATCAGCACAATCACTGTCGCACCGTGAATTGTAATGAAACACTAAGTGCTGGCATGGGAAACCTGAATTCAGAAGGTATAGTATAGTTACACTTGTGCAAAATCATGTGAGCTCCAGCAAACGCCAAACAGCTCCAAACACGGCCCTGTCGTGGCCTAACGGTAGAGCACTGGGTTACTACGCCGGCGACCCGGGTTCGGTTCCGGCCCCGGTCATTTGCCAATCCTCCCCCGTCTCTCTGTCCCACTCGCCATCTCCAACTTCCCTATCAAATAAAGGCAAAAATCCCTAATATATATATATATATATATATATATATATATATATATATATATATGTATATAAAACATCTCCAAACACCAACGGATTCTCCTGTTGCTGCCCCAGCAACCAACAAACATCAATGGTGAAGAGTGGATGGAGGAAACGCCCTCGTAACAGCAACAAAACAAAAAAAACCTCCTAAATTCAACCTCCAAAACATTTGTCAAGTCTTCTTCATTTCCTTGCATGGGAAAATCATCTCATGCTGTTTTATTTGAACTAGTTTGAGAGCTTATGATTGCCAATGTGAATGTCGATTGAGGGAATGACTGGAAACATAATGTGTAGAACTAAACTCTAGATTGTGAAATCGTGTTATCCTTGAATAGTGGACCAGGCTCTTTTTCTTCTAAATCCCTTTGTGTGTAGTGTCATGGTGGAGGGGATCTCACAGAAGGAACATAGTGTACGCATGGGACAAATGAAAGCAGTGTTCAGTCAAACAGAATGGCAGAGAATGCGTCTGTCATTCACTGGCCATACCCCTTGGAGCTGAGGCTGTTGGGGAAAATTGAGCAGAGGTAATGCTATGGTGATTGCTTGCATAACATTCCCATAACTGGAAACACTAATTGCAAAAGCCAGCAAAATGATATAACAGTATGTACACCTGGCTCTAAATAGCAAAAAAATATTATTCACCTCATATCATCTACGTGGATACGAATACCGTAGCATCTGTCAAAAACCGAAAATGATTATGCTGAACAAGACTGGACCTGCCCGTACTTCTTGTGAAGTTGCAACAAAATTGCGCAACCAACTCAGTATGGGCGGGCTGCCAATCTCAGCCAATTTCACTGTCCCCCGATTCTAGGGGCCGCACCCTAGCAGTCATTGGACATAACACCCCGACACAAGCGAACGAGCTGCAATCGGTGGGGTTTCAGTTTGGATACAGTTCATTATTTGAATTTGAGTGGTTGGGCGTAGCTTCATCCAGAGGCGATTGGTAGACACAGGTTAGGCCCACCTCTGAGACACCGTTAGCGTGTGATCTTGGCCAGACAAAGCTCGAATGAGTTTTGCTCTCGCAACAGACAGACTAGTGGTATACACAAGACATACCTGTATCTCCTTAGTGACGACAGCATCGTCTTTCTTGGCCTCGTCCAGGTCTGTGACGCCGCGGTTGAACTCGTCTACCGTGCTGTCTGGCGCAGGCAGCTCCTCTGCGTCGATGTCTGTCTCCTCAGCCAACGTCTTCTCCGCACCGGTCAACTCTCGTTCTGAAACATAATAATACTCTTAGGTTTTGGATAAAAAAAAAAAATGTATAACTTTATGGCAGTGCAACACACCTCAAACATGTGGATAGATGTTCACTAT
>NC_085862.1:30326994-30444494 GCF_034702125.1 Engraulis encrasicolus | reverse complement strand
TATTATGTATAGTGTGAAAACCATGTTTGGCATCATCAATAAAAAAACATATACAAAAACCAACAATACAAAAACATATGATCATACTGTATACACACAAGTATATGTTCCTCCTCACAAATACAAACACACAAAATACTGAAACCACAACATGAAAACACATTTGAGTCATATCTCAGCATTCTCAAAGCTTATATGAACAGATGGATAATAGCAATTGCCATAGCTTAACACATAAGGACACGAGACAGAACTTGAACTTGAAAGCTTTAATGTCCTTAAAAAGGCAATTTGTCTTACAGCACAGCAGAATGACATAAAACACATAGGCTGGCCTACAATAAAAAACACACATACAGTACAAACAGTGCTTCATGTAAATAATGGTATGCACTGCACTCTGCCTTAGGCCTAAAAAATATGCTATGCATTTTTTCATCTTGTGGCAGCAGCTCTGTATTTTTGCAGTGTGTGCGGTTCTGTGACACCTGCTCCTGTGAACTAGATGCCTGAGGGAAAGGCCAGGCATAGCAAGGCATGGCTAGGGGCTGGAAACCAAATTGCAGAGCACTTAACAGGAGGAGACCACCTCATTAGTAGGGTCCACCTCCAGAATTGGGGTGTGTTGGTGTACTAATAGCTTTTCCCCTTCCCCACAGTGATGACTCCAAACCCTCTCCTCTCGTCCCTGACCTGGCTATCTGGAACATCCTGGCAGCCCGAAAGCAAGCATCTGCTGCAGAGTTTTACATCCCGGGAGAAAGCAGGGGGAAGAAGGCCGGTTCATTATTTCAGGTTTTTGGCAAACGGTAAGAGGAGGGTTGGAGGAGGCCAGGTGCAAACACCGTAAAAAAAACTGGGAGGTGTGTTGTGTGCTCAGCGGTGCAGATGGCGGTGGAGCTGCAAAAGGTATATCTTTTGAGGCCAGGAGAAAATGATGCCAGGATCTATGGGACGCCATATGCCTTCATAGATGGGAGCATCTGGCCGAATCTAACGGGCAACTTTGTCTCAGTTAACCTTTTGTCTTGTGGATTTGTATCGGTATAAATCACATGTGTCCATACAGGAAAATGATGCACGGCAATTGGTGTAGTTTATTGTGTAGCATATGACGCACTCTGGTAAACCTAATTCATCATAAACATTAGTGGCTTTGTTTGCTGTGTTGTTTACTTTGAAGGGTTAGCACACTATTTTAAATGCTTTAGGGATCTGCTGCATGAAGATTATATATCTATATTGGCTTGGCTCTTGGTGGTGTTTGTAGGCTTGTTTTGTTTCCTGTGTTCTGCAGTGTTACAGTCTGATGCCGTTGAGAACAGGGGAGCTTTGATTGATTTTTGCCTCACAAAGTGCTGATCCTGTGATTATTGACAGACATACATCTAAGCCTCACACCAACTGGGAGGGAATAGAAGAAACAGTGGTGGCGCCACCTCAGTCTCAAACGAAAACAGAACAAAAAACTGACAAAAAAAAAACCAATACAATTTCCTGGTAACAAAGTAAGATGGCACATCATCTATCACACTTGGCAGCCCTTTCCAACCCTAAGGTGACCAAATGAGTCAGGCAGTGATAATAAATCTGTTGCAAACAGACTGCAAGTGATTCAGGCAATACATAATCAATGGGTTTTGGCAAATAAATACACCATATTCGTTTTGGTTTGTAAAGTAGAGAATGAGATGTTAAGGTTTTTTATCAATTAAGACCCTTATTCCAGATCGTGTTCAACACTTCAAGAAGAGTTCTGCGATTTTGGTGTGATTCGTTTGGCAGTCAGCATGCAAGATTTTGTTCAGAATACAGATTTACAGAAACACAGTAATATACCGAAATACATATTTGTGGAATGCACAGACAGCTTTCAAAAATACACTATACATTTTAACGTGCACAGGTTGCAGGAATAGCTGTGTCCTTGACAGAAACTAGCACTCTAAAAATGACATATGCGACAATTTTGCGCACAAGCTGCAAGCTCCACATTAACACGTGGCTTAACATCACTATAAAAACTTTGATGAATGATCGGTTGCTTATCTATTTTACTGACCTTGAGAGGAGTTTTTTGACAGATGGCAGTGCAAACCTGTCCCTGAAATGATATGTTTTCTAGGTCTCTCATTCCTCTTGGGTGGCTGAGCTTTAGCAATCTTAAGGCAGTGTGTATGTGTAAGTCTTATGTTGCAGTATTTGTGTGTAGTGCCTATCACTGTGGCTCAATAACCTGAATCCCCAAGGCACTCAATCATTCAATATTATCCGCAAACGGTAAACCCGTGCTGAACAGATATGCTACATAGACCAACGGTGACAAGTGATGCTATGGTAGTTTGGTGATGCTTATTTGTCATATCGTAACAGCAAGAATGGGGTATGCCCATGGTCAGAGTACAACCTTAGCTGTGCAACAGTTAAAATATTTTTCACGTACAGTATATTTTGGGGCCACTGGTCTTTAACATTTCAGATGTTTAATCATACGCATAGCACTATGCTGTTTGAAATATACACTTGGTCAGCGTAGGGGCACTACAGTACTCTCAGGATAAATGAGGCCACGTCCGCTACCCACTCACAGCAGATGACTGATCTATTCCACCCTTTATCATAATATGCAGTCTGTCACGAGGGGCTATGCGAGTAGCCAACGGTGCCACAATTATAGTGGCTGCAGCCTGAACGGCGCTGCAGCCGCGGTCCTACAGCACTGGGTGTCAGGAAGAATTGCACGTGTTCTTCATCATCTTACTACCCTCTCGGCCCACAAGGACTGGCGACCACTAGTGCAGTATTAAAAACTCCCTGCTCATCATCATACATCTTGTTTATGAAGCCCTGCTAACTACGCTCACGCGACTTACAGACGTTGGCTCTATGTCAATTTTTCAACTTCAACTGAGGCAACAAATGCATACTCATACACTATTTATGGAACGTTTTCTTGAAAACAAAAACATGTCAAAATGCTACTGTACAGCAAACCGTAATGGGAAGATGATATCTGGTGATTAAGCCCAAAGCATTAGCTGTATTATTATTATACCACAGTTAAGTGTAGTCAGACTGCCAGAGCTAAATGACTTCGAGCTGATGATATAACTACTTTGATGACACTTCATGTCAGGTTGGTAATGACCGCTGAAATGAGACAGAGAGAACGTGCATGCAGCCCCTGGGGTAATTACCTTCCTCGGCCGGTTCAGATAAGGCCCTAACAGGGCATGCCACTTCAGCATGACTATCGTGACTTCAAAGCTCTGTGAGTGGTTGTGTGTCAAGTCATTTCCCCCAAACAAGCATCCTCTCTCCTCTGTCTGCTATGTCTTTGTTAATTTCAGTAATGCCAGTTTCGCATCGGACATTCATCTACCAATTAAAAATGTGATCAATCTGAAAAATAACCCTTGCTGTAAAAACTGTGAAACATTGACAAATGTCTTCATGTGCCATTAGACTTAAATTTCTTGCCCAGATGCATCACGCACATACCCATACAATCAGATAACTCTTTCCTCTCAGACTTGACTACTAGCATGGCAAATTACAGAACTACAGTACAAAACAAAACCCATCCCACCAAGCCATTGGGAATGCTCAAAACTAATTGGCTTTGAATCATCGGGAGGGGATTCCAGATATGTCGGAGACAGCCATTTCTGCCAGGCTGACTTCGTCTGGCATTTTGTTCTATTGTAGCCAATGAGATGAAAAGGAATACCACCTCTCCAACCAATAATTGGACGCTGGTGGGTGCCAAGCTCAATATTCTATTCGACCATAATGTTGGCAAAATGGTATGGCTGCTGAACTGATGTTATAAAACCATCATCTAAAGCATTCACTACATCTATTAATCTTCCTGCATGGACCTATACAATACCAAAGGAATGTGGGATTAACAATGGAAAGAGAGTAACTCATTGCTTTACGCCTTTGATGACTGTCTAAAGCTTTACTGTTTCACGGCACAGGTGTATTGCATCTGTAAAGTAACTCCGAAGGCTTGCCAGGCTGCACGAATAGCACTTTGTATTCCGTCTGGCTCTCTGTTATATTTAAACCCGTAGACGAGGCTAATTTGACAGACTGTGCCCCGGAGCCATTCTTGGTCATTTCTAGGCCTCGCTGTGGGTGAAGGGAAGGGTAGGTTTTTGCGGTGATCCGTAATTCAATCTGGAGACATCGCACCTGTTCCCAAGACGCACTCATTTGCAGGCAGACTTAATCGTCGACTGATTAAATTACATTGGCTGAAAATGGCAGTTATCCCTCTTTGTCTCTCTCTATGGTGGTCGGTGAGCAGAGGAGCCACAGTCATGAATATTAAGCCTTTGGAGGAGCAGTGAGGCTAAGAGGGGAAATGATGCTTTGTGAACTGCAAAACTAAGAATAGAAACATTTCAAAAGGACCATTTAGAGCTGTCCACCCCCCAAATTTGTGAAAAAATCTCGTTTAGTTAAAATCCTTAGCTTAAACATCACACAGCTTTCTTTTGCCAGGAACTTGTTTATGCAAGGAATAAGCACTGTGGGAAGGCAGTGTCTTATAAGCTTTTGTGTGTGCTGGCATCTCAGCCACAAGCTTCTCACAGATTCTTGCCACATCAACAATTGTCTCATTAAGAACTGTTTAACACCACACCACTATCTTCAATTCAGATCTTCTCTCTAGCACCAACTAATCTTTATCAGTCATCATCAGTTTGGTGGTGGTAAATGCAAATTGGACACAGTGGCACTGCCAGCCCAAAGTGCTTTGTTTAGACACCATTACGCTTTTGGGACTTGATGAGTGGGTCACAAGATGAACCGCCCTCTACTCCCCGCCTGGCACCAGGTTGTCAGGGGGATGCTCTGGCAATTAAGCTTACATCTGTAGGCCTCTGTGCCACGCTGTGCCAGTCAATCAACCATCTCAGCACCTCCCTGGAACGCTCTCAGGTGGAATTAAGAATGCTTGCTGGGGCTTTGCTGACTGCAAACTGCCTCGGAAAGCTTTAATTGATCCCCTTGAGAGCACTAATGTCATTGGAAAGTGCCCGATAATGGCAAGGTGCTCAAACTCCTTTTAATACCAGCCTTCAAGCACTGTCCTTTGCAGTGCCCATGTTGACTTCAAAAGTACCATTTGAAGTTACCTATTGATCTTGTCTACATATCATAGAGATCAAATAGCTGCCTCTGTCCCAAATCACACCACACCACTCGCACTGTCAACGTCATATTAGTCTCTTTAGGTTCATCTGCAAATCTGTATTACCGGTATGTGCCACACCCAGGGCCGCTGACAGCTTTTGCTGGGCCCAGGACAAAGCCATATGAAAGGGCCCCGCGCCCAATACATTCAATGAAATGAGGGCCCAATTATGGGACCCCCATCTCCCTGGGCCCGGGACAGCTGACCCCTTTGCCCTCCCTTGTCTGCTTCCCTGGCCACACCAGAGGGTCTGCTTTAGATAATAATGTCGGTGTTAAAACACAGGTAGGAATTTAGTAGACGAGTCCATCTGCACGTCCGTGTTATGAAGTGAGTTGAGTGAGGAGGGTGGTTGCATGCTAACTATGGAGCCCTCTGTTCAACAGGGCAACCTCAGCCGAGGACATGCTGGGTGTTGTGGGCATGCTTCAGCGCTCTTGCTTTGTGTCTCCCTTTCTGCTTGAGTGACTAGGGAGAATGACGCGGTTGTTCATGAACAGCACACACTGTTCACATCCTCAGCCCCGGCAACCTGCCTGCACATCATCACTGTGCACTGTGTGATGGATGCTAACAAAATACTTTCAATTACGGCCTGTCTTCTTTTGCTGTCTGTCTGCCTGCTCGTCTGTGCTTCCGGGAGTTCAGTTGAACTGTTAACTGTGTGAACCATCGTTCAAATTCAAAAGATCTGAATTTTCTGAAAAACAGACCATTGCTATACATGACAGACTGCACTCGAACAATATTGACGTTTTGCCTCTGATTCACTCATGACCCCACATCATGATGAGGCCAGTGGAATCACAATATGCTGGAGCTCTTCTTCAAAGATAATGACTCCCTCGCTGAACATCATCCTTGTTCACGAAGTGCAATACTGGTGTACAGGGCTCTAAATTAACACCAGCCAACCAGCCAAATGCTGGTGAAATTTCAGTTTGGCTGGTAGAAAAGACCAACTTGCTTGCCACTTTGACCCATAAGTGAGTGTGTGTTTGGTGAGCGAGATTGACATCTACCTGGCATTTTGGCTGGTGATGAAAAATGTTAATTTAGGACCCTGCTGGTGTACTACTTACACATACACATACAAAGGAGGAGAGTTTAGAATTGTAATTGATTGCAACAGGACGCACCTTCTTCTTTGACTTGAAGACATTGCAGCGAAAAACATTGCTTTGCCCATCCCTGGCAATGTAACTGAAGATCTTCAAATCCTGCGAGTCGTGGGACACATAGAATATCCTGAAACACAAGATGGATTTAACAAATTAGTATGTTTTAAACTGATATTACTTATTACTCACACATTACAATTTTGACGAAGCATTTCACAAATACATCTCTAAATATTTCTACCAACTTGTGAATGAGAAAATGAACAATAATGACACAGTTCAGTTCTGATTGTCAAAACGTCTTGAGAGATCTAGAAATTGTGCACAACAGTAGGTGAATTTAAAAAAAGGGATAACAGATGGAAAGCTGAATGACTGTTAAATCAGGAGAGAAATCATGGTTACCAATTCTTATATTAACGCTAATTTCGACAATTACAAATGCTATTTTTATTTCAGTTTATGTATGCTTTTGTCTGCCGCCAGTTTCAAAAGTAAAGGTACCACAACCGTTCCCTCGCTCTATGTGGATTTACTGCAAGAGACTACTCAGTTGCTACAATTTTATTTTCATTTCAGCCAAATCATCCCCGTTTTTGTGGGATCACTTCTACCCAACATGGCGAAATGGAACAACCATAATCGTTACTGAAAGGAACGGAAAGAAAGAATCCACACCTTTCGCCCAAAACCTCAGACTCAAAGATGAATGCCCAGAGGCAGAGCACATTCTAACAGAGACGAGTCGGTAAGAGAATGGAAAGGCAATCACTCTGGTGAGACAGTCTGATAAATTTCTTCCTCTCCAATCAGTCGGATGCGATCAATTCCTGGCTGTAGAGAGCATTCTTAGAACTAGCTGGGTGAAGCACCGGTTTCCCCTCCAGGTTCTTATCAATTCGCAATGCCCTCACAACCAGCATGCATTAAAGCAGTGGATTTTGGGCTTAAAATAGAGGAAATGGAGAAGGAATGGGAGAAGTCTCCACACAATGGCAACTGAAATACATTCAATCAATCTGAATGAGCCACCAACCAAGCTCTGAAAGAAACCGCTAGGTTGGTGAATACAAAGGGAGAGGAGAACAAAACGAACCTCTTCAAACCCACAACCCAAATCTGGTTGAAAAAGAAAGAATCCCTGGGCAAAACAATCCCAGGCTTTTCTGGACATTTCTATTCATTTCATTTCTTTTTCTCTTTCTAGGAGAGCTCATCAGTCTGAAGGAATATTTCATACATTCTTTTCATTCATGACAAGTGCAGAAAGTGCGGAATATTTCCAGCAAGCCTGTGCAATGTAACTTACTTGTACCACACAAATCCAAGCTGTCCACTCAGTAAATGGTAGCATTGAACTCAGAACTAAGAGGTTCAAGTCATACCCTGTCAAATTTCCTTTGGGATGCAATTCTTGACATGGGGCAGAGAAACTGCTCCAGAAGGACCTTAAGAATCATTATGATATTGAGTTGCACTGCACTATAACATTGCATCAGCTAGGCGATGTAGTTTAGCTTAATGCAAGTCTGTCAGGTCCAATCATGTCAAAAAACACAAGACATGAAATTCTGAATGCGATTTCTTTGTTGAAAAGTTATGAATTAGATTTGGCGGCATGGCTCTGTTCAATGGAGCTCCCTGATTATTCGTGAGCACCATGAAAAAAGCGGAGAGGCAAGAAAGCAGCTCACCCAATTTAAGAGTTGGAGAGCAAACAATTATCCCATGAACAGAGCTGACAACATTAAAAAGAGTAGCCAATGCCATGGTATACATGAAAAGGTGGATCTGGGGAGGTGACAGGTTGCAAAAAAGCCAGCAGCCAGAGTTTGGGACAAATCGAGTAGTATCGAAAAGAAGTATTGAAATTCCACCAATCAGAAGCGATGAGATTTGATTAGCTGATGTAAAGCGCCTGAGGCAGCAAGCACTTGACTACCATGGCCTGGCCAGAACCAACACTGGTGCTTGATTTATAAAGCAACTCGTTTTAGAGGACTTCAGTTCTGGATGAGGATGCAAGATAGCGATGTTGTTGTTTTCACTGCCCACCTGACATGTTTTCCTATGGGAACAGGAATCACACCTGCCAACAGCAGTGAAAGGTAAAGAAAAGTAGCAAGGTTAGAAGTGAACGGGAACAAGAGGGCATTAGTGCTTTGCTTTTAAAGTAAATAATAAATAAAAGTATGTGGTATTTGGCAGGTATGACCCGATCCGGCATCCCACCAAACACTCAGGTGGGCCATTTTCGGATGATATGGTTATGACCTGCCGGCTCTGGCGCGAAACAACAGCATGGCTCGAAAATAAGGAGCTTCTCATTAATTTGATTCGCTTGCTGCTGTTGACAGCGCTGGCTGCCGTGTCGACTCAGCGCTTTCGGGCGAAGACACATGCGGTTTAGGGAGCCTTTCCTGTGCCTCCACATTCATCAGCGAACACGCACGCATGCAAGCACGAACGCACACATACAGCAAGAGAGATGCAGTGGCAGAGAGTGAGAGCCAGAAAGACAGAGAGAGAAAGAGCAAGAGAGAGAGATGGAAAGAGAGAGAGAGAGAGAGAGAGAGAGAGAGAGAGAGAGAGAGAGAGAGAGAGAGAGAGAGAGAGAGAGAGAGGGGGGGGGGGGAAGAGAGAGGGGGGAAGAGGGAGAGAGAGATGGAAAGAGAGGAGGCAGCAGAGAGAGACAGGGAGAGAGAAATGGAGAGAGAGAGATTAAGAGAGAGCGAGAGAGAGATGGAAAAGAGAGGAGGCAGGAGAGAGAGAGAGATGGAAAAGAGAGGAGGCAGGAGAGAGAGAGAGAGAGAGAGAGAGAGAGAGAGAGAGAGAGAGAGAGAGAGAGAGAGAGAGAGAGAGAGAGAGGGGGGAAAACAACAGCTGCCAAAACATCCCTGCCACTCCCTCCACCCTGACACCACTTTTAATATCATAATAATAAAAGCCAAGGGACTGGAATTACACACCCAACAATTAACACCGTGTTTATTCAGGCTTGCAGCATTTACCAGAAAATAAAAAGCAGCGGAGAGAATCTAGCAAAAACACTTCCTGTCGTGTGGTATGCGTTAAAGGTACACTGTGCAGGAAATGGTCAAAAAAGGTACTGCAACTATGCTGCTCATTGAAACTGGGCTGCCTATAGCCAAATTTGATCTTTACATGAAAGTTTACTAAGTAATAAACACATATTTTCTAGTATGGTCCAAGTAGAGTCATTTTTGCAGCTAAAAATGGCTATTTTTGGAAATTCAAAATGGCGGACCATGGAGAAGATCCCCCTTTTCATGTATGAAGAGTGCAATTTTTCCAGTCATAATGAATACTTAGAATTTGATGGTGGTGGTAAGTATTCATGAAAAAGGTAACATTAGTGAATGGGCAGCATGAATTCTGGAAATGAACAACTAAAAATCTCACACAGTGTCCCTTTAAGTACAGCCATGTTGTACAGTATCTGGGTAATACTGTGAGATATTGAGTGAATGAGATAGTTCACTGCAGTCATTCAGTGTTTAATCATGAAAATGCACTTCACCCACATGCATAATATTGTTGCTTGCAGAGTACAAAAGGATGCAATAACCAGAGATGGCTTTCACTATAACGGCATTTATTACAGTGCCATAAAGGGAGGCGCCCATGGACAAGCTGCAGGAAAAAAAGATCACAGTAAACAGACAAACATTACATAAACTGATGAAATGGAATCACCTACGCAATAGTCTTGCCAACAAAACCAACAGAACTGGGTACTACTAGTAGTAGAGTTGTATAGTAAATGTAATCAAATCACATGCATCCTGTTGGTGGAAAATCCCCCCCCTCTCTCTCTTTCTTTCCTTCTCCTACTCTCTCTCTCCCCAATGCATTCTTTTGAAGAATCACTCTCGCAATTTCCATCCAGCCGAAGCTGTCAAGTGCTTTCATTACGTTGGCATTTAGCTTGATTTCTGCGCAGCCACACTTGTTAGACTACAGCTGAAGGTGGATGCCATGCACATGCGTGCACGCACGCACGCACGCACGCACGCACGCACGCACGCACGCACGCACGCACGCACGCACGCACGCACGCACGCACGCACGCACGCACGCACGCACGCACGCACGCACGCACGCACGCACGCACGCACGCACGCACGCACGCACGCACACACACACACAACACACACACACACACACACATACACACACACACACACACACACACACACACACACACACACACACACACACACACACACACACACACACACACACACACACACACACACACACACACACACACACACACACACACACACACACACACGCCTTGCTGAATTATTGATGCCTTTAAATGCTCCTCTGTTCATGCTGAGCCTGTGGAGCCAGCCTATAGCAGCTCTCTCAGCTCTGGGTATGCAAACAAAAGCCTAGAAATGTCACCAATGTTTTACTGTAAAGACAGAGAGAGAGAGAGAGAGAGAGAGAGAGAGAGAGAGAGAGAGAGAGAGAGAGAGAGAGAGAGAGAGAGAGAGATTGAGAGAGACTGTGTGCCATGGGGTTTTCTAAACACCATCAGCTAAACAAAGGGGATTTCAAAATGTCACCGACCGCACCCTTCCTGCAATCTCCACAGGCACTTTTCCTCACTTTGATCATCAAACACCCAGATATAAACAAATGTACAGTTCCAGTGTTATTCTTATAAATGCTGCTGAAAAGATTAGAGGACACTGTTATTCTCCTCCTTACAGTAGATGCAAAGTTTTAGTCACAGTTTGAGCATCACCTACTCATGTATGTACAGTTTAACAGTCTTACTGAGGCCTACAATACTTTCTTTCTTTCTTTTACTTACATGTAGGCCTACTCTACTTTCTCTGTAAGATCTTCCTTTTAATCCTTTCATGCAGATGGGATGACCGACTATTAGCTGGAAAAAATAATTACATCATTATAACATTGCTATGCCATTACCAGGAGTCTTAAGTAACAAATTAGGACATGGACATTACAATTTTTGTGAAAATTAAGTAAGCATAGGTTAACATAGGCTCTGCATGAAGGGGTTAAGGGCTTTTTTGGCTTTATTGATAGTACAGTGCAAGAGAGACCGGAAGGAAGTGCGAGGGAGGGGGAGAGGGAGAGAGAGAGAGAGAGAGAGAGAGAGAGAGAGAGAGAGAGAGAGAGAGAGAGAGAGAGAGAGAGAGAGAGAGAGAGAGAGAGAGAGAGAGAGAGAGAGAGAGAGAGAGATGGGACAAGGGTAGGGTAGGGATGGGATGGGAAATGACCCAGGTGGAATTCAAACCTCAGTCCCCATCAGTCCAGTGCAGTGTGCTAGAGCGCATTGCCACCACACCCACCAGGCCTCCTGTACTTTCCCTCTGTTAAAGGTACCGTAGCCCAGCAGTCATTGAGCAGGTGTTTAGCACTCAGGAAGACATGGAACAAGAGTTTTCAGGAGATGGGTTTTTTTATTTTCTTGTAACCCAAATTAAGGCCATGAGGCATAAATCAAACAAGAGGAAAATAATCACTAACTAGAAAAGAAAAGACTGAAAAAAATATGTTCAAAATAAAAATGGCATGAGAAGAACCAAACAAAAAATACATTGGTAAACTGGTACTGGTAAACATTTTACTCATGAACCTTTTAAACTTAAAGCTAAATAAACAGAACCAAAGAAATGTGTTGCGCGGTTATTTTAACTCAAGAAAACGGGATGCAATGATGAAATGGTTTTTAACTGTAAGGGGTTGTAATGGCAGATGACGCTAGGGTTTGTAAACCTCACCGTAGTGTTTTGGTGTTTCAGCATGCTATTAGAAACATTACGGGAGTCTAACTGTAAACATGAAATGGTGACTGGAATGATGAAACAATGCTCAACGGGAAACAAAAACATATTTAGAAAACAATGTGGCAGAAAGCCAAACAAATGTCCGAAGTGAAAACAAAATGTTAATGAAGGCAACTTGCATCGGTAAGCAGCACCTGGCTGCAGTGACGGTGCATACTTGCCCCGTCACACCCTCTCTCTGATATTTTGTTCCTATCTGACACCCCCACCTCTCTCTCTCTCTCACAGACAGACAGACAGACAGACAGACAGACAGAGCCACCCACACACACGCACGCACGCACGCACGCACACACGCACACACACTTTTTTAACAATGAAGAAGCATTCATGCTTAAAGGCAGACTAAGTATTAAAGTATTGATCCAATGATGTGATAACGGAAATGGAATATTACAAATGCATGAGGTTTCATTTTGAAAACTCCACTTTCATAACCAACTCAGTGCAGTTCACTTTTGATCACAAGTCATATGAGTTGGCCCTATATAGCCCATTTACACCTGGAAATATGTTTTTAACTTCCATGGATTTAAATATGGGCAGCACAAGAGGATTTTGCTGCATTCCTGGGCTATACTATTACTTCTATTTATACAAAACGTCCACAAAATATTTATTGCCCCCATTACTTTGGTCCCTCCTCCGACCAATACACATTTCCTGTGGGGCGGGCAGGGTGGTGGTGGTACAAAATGACCTGGAATAAAACAATGTGACAGAAAAAGTGCAGAAAAGAAATGAGGTTACAGTAATAGTCTGTGGTTACATGAATCACTGGAGTCGAGGCCGGCCACAGCCCCTCGAGCTCTGTTGCCCGGCTACTCTTGCTTAGAAAGTTTGCAGAGAAAAGAACGAAACTTAAAGATAATTCACAAAGCCCCGCAAATATAAACCTTATTATGATGGAACTTCTTACTGATGAAGGGCTTAATTGCATTTAGCTCCACCATCATGATACATGGTGTATGTGTGTGTATTGAATTTAAAAAGCTGTTGCCTAAACAAAATGGTGAATCCAAGAGGTGGCTGGCCAAGAAGGTGCATGATTATGGTAGAGACAAATAATGCACTAACAAAATGTAATTCATATCAAACCTTTGGAAAATGTGTGGGGAGGAATCTCGTTAAAGAGGCTAAACTAATGACAAAAACGAATGGCAAAACACTGTGCGGTGGCAAAAACTCTTTCCTTTTAAAGGGACACTGTGTGAGATTTTTAGTTGTTTATTTCCAGAATTCATGCTGCCCATTCACTAATGTTACCTTTTTCATGAATACTTACCAGCACCATCAAATTCTAAGTATTCATTATGACTGGAAAAATAGCACTTTTCATTCATTTCATCCATGGTCCGCCATTTTGAATTTCCAAAAATAGCCATTTTTAGCAGCGAGAATGACTACTTGGACCATACTAGAAAATATTTGTTTATTACTTATCAAACTTTAATGTAAAGATCAAATTTGGCAACAGGCAGCCCAGTTTCAATGAGCAGCATAGTTGCAGTACCTTTTCTGACCATTTCCTGCACAGTGTACCTTTAAGGCTATTTGGTCAATACAATGTTAGTTGACAGATTTCCCCACTCTTCACATGGGAAGCTCGGGCCGCTTTGGTGCGGGAGTACGACATCCTGGCAGCTGCACTTTCCATGAACCAGATTTCAAAGAGTTTGTGACCAAACAGTTCGTGACAGCAAGAAGACAGGACAGGGTGACTAAGTTGGGAGGAGATATGTTTAAATACTGAAGACCTAGCTCAATAACAGTAATTAAAAAGATGCGTGTCTCATCTGAATTTGCCTTCCCATGGCTTGTATGCCGAAAACACGATATTATGCAAAACTGCACCCCCGGCTCACACAAATTAGAGTGTTGGAAATTAATATTCATAGATCAAACACCACCAGAAATGACAGGCCATTACCTGCGTCGTCTTCAAGACTGAGCACATATCCACAGGCCATAAACAAATAATATTAGGATGCGTGATTGTAATCAGCGATAATGGCAATGCACGCTGTTTGCGTTTGTTGGAGCAATAAATAAAGTGTGGAAAAAATAAAAACAAGAGAAAATTGTCCATTCAGCAGTGCTAACCGTACAGACGACACGGTCCCAGTGGTAGCCTGTGAGTGGCATCCCAATGAGTAAGCAGCACATCATTTGCTGGGCAGGGGAAGCTGACACAGGCTTTCACACATATCACATACTCCTCTCCCACACACACTAACACCCCCTCTCACACATCACATACTCCTCTCCCACACACACTAACACCCCCTCTCACACATCACATACTCCTCTCCCACACACACTAACACCCCCTCTCACACACACGTACTCCTCTCCCACACACACTAACACCCCCTCTCACACACACATACTCCTCTCTCACACACACTAACACCCCCTCACTCACACACACGTACTCCTATCTCACACACACTAACACCCCCTCTTTCTCACACACGTACTGTTCTCGCACACATACTAACACCCCCTAACTCACACACATGCTATTCTCCCACACACGAACATCCCGTCTCTCTCACACATAAAATCCTCTCTCACACACATTCTCTTCTCTGTTGCACACAAACACCTCCTTGCTCACACATATACCCCTCTCTACTCCCCTCACTAACACACATAAACACTTTCACACACGTACACACAAACACTTTTACACACGTGCACACACACAGCTCAACACAGCCCACAAGAGCATCCCAGCCCCATCAGTCCAAGTTTTATGTCTATAATCAACAATAGCTCAGTAAGTTATAGTTAACTTTTTACCCTGACGTTGCTCAAGGCATCATCATGAAATACAACAACATTTCTGTGCTCATTGCATTTCAGACCACACACACACACGTGTGATTTCCACTAATGGCAGGGAGGACACTCTAAAAAAATGAACTAAGAAAAAGTCAAGCCCAACAAGTGCACACCTCAATAATCCCTGACCCATGACCACTGGCGGTGTCTAACCACACATTTGTGTTTGCTGTGGTGCGGTGTCGCTTAATTGTCAGTGATTAAACAGGTCTTCCATCGAGCGGAGCGCAGGGAGGCGACACAGTGTGGGAGTGAGGGTGCCAGAGGCAGGAGGACTGCAGTGCCGTGTCTGCTCAAAGAACTGGTAGCGAAGGTCTCCAACAGGGCTGGACTGGGGAAGAAATAGCACCCAGGCACTTTTGGCTTTAGAGGGCCCTCTCATAATTAGCGAAGCAGAACTGTCTCACCGGTGGGCCCCGCCCCCTCGTGGGCCCCGCACCCTTGTGGGCCCCTATTTTCCGAAATGTTTAAAATATATATATATTTTTTTACATTTCTGAAAATAGGGGCCCACAAGGGTGCAGGGGCCCACCGGGAAATGCCCGCTACACCAGATGGTCAGTCCAGTCTAGCCCTGGTCTCTAATTAAGCTTGGAGCTTTCGCTCCTCTCTGCTTCAGTGACAGGACTAATGAGAGCTTATACTCCACCCCAGACCACCACTGCCTCATCCTACTACTACTGCTGCTGCTGCTGCTACTGCTGCTGCTAATGGTGCATTCACACCAACGACGCTGACGTCCACTTAACGTCCACTTCATGTGTCTGTTATCTGTCCGAAACGGTTAGAATACATCAAAACAGATCATGCCTTGCACACAGGAGCGTGGTGTAAGCGCAGCGCATGTCTGTCCTGACCGGGCGCGTTCTCCTTCAAAATAGAACTCGAGTCTATTTTCCTGTGCGGACGTCCGCGTTCAATGAGCGGCTCTCATTGAAAATGAATGGCTGCTGCCCGCGGACAGAACGTGAACGCTGACTGTGCAGTGTGAAAGGCAGCCCGCGAACCTCTCGGACTCGCGATGCTCCCGGAGACGTTAAGTGAACACGAACATCTTGGTGTGCATGCACCGTAATGCAGCTGCCATCATCTTCTATACCCATCCACAGCTCTCAGCAGTCTTACAGTGATTCCCCATAAGTGAAAGTGAAAGCCCAACAGGGAAACTCCAACTCCCATTGTCATTGTGACACAGCACTCCACAGCACACAAGTGTTCACTGCACACTGCACACAACAAAATTCAATTTATTCCTCACCCGTGCAAGGGGGCAGCCCCCAATGGCGCTCCAAGGGAGCAGTGCGGCGGGACGGTACCATGCTCAGGGTACCTCAGTCATGGAAGAGGATGGGGGAGAGCACTGGTTAATTACTTCCCCCACCAGTCTGATGCCCTAAGTCTGGCGCAAGATGCGTGGCCAAGATCTGAAACAGACTGGAGAGATCTGCCGAACCACTGCACAGTAGTGACAGAATCATAATATGACTCGTGACACCATTTTTACACAATGCTACATCAAGTAGCTAACTTAAGACCTTGATCCACTACCTTTTAGCAAAGAATCAATGACAAGGCCAAAAGGTTTGAAGTCTAAAAAAAGCACCCGAGGCCAACAATAACATGCCTCATCTGACTGACAATGAACTATGCACTTAGGATGAAGGAAACCCCTGTGCTAAAACAGGGAATACCTAGAAAAGACTCTGGATTAAAGTTCATTTGAACCTACTGTGAAGAACGGATGTTTTTCAAAAACAGAAGCTGACTCCTGAGAACAACTTTGGTATTCCGATGCATTATGCTGCTTTACACTGATTCTACTAAGCTCGTATTGTAGAAGTTAGGTGTCAGGTGCGGTGGGCTTAGAAATCTCCAGTGATGAGCCCGGTAAGCCAGAGGTATTACTGCAAAGCCCTCTGTCTCTCACCCACAGCATGACAATGTTTTATAGGTATCCTGACAAAGGCCTACAGTACACTAGGGAGTTGGCATTGGGGGCAAAGCGATGATTTTATTTATGACCCACTTCATGCCTCCTTTACCTTTCCTCCCCTGAACAAAAAAGTAAGAGAAAGTTTCTCAGACATGACAGACAGGGTGGCTGCTGAGTATGTCTGCACCCTGTACAGTATTGCCCTTCAGATTTCTTATAGATCAGTAGCCGCGTCATGTTCTTTGTGCTTGGAGCACTACTGCAACTCGGCCGTGAACACAGCAGGAAGGACAGGGCAGCGTTCGCTCCGTGAAAAGGGAAAATAACAAAGAGGAATGCAGTCCGTCTACATGCTGCGTCCCATCTCCCGGCAAAACGCGATTGTTTACAGTTTTTATCGGCCTGTCCGGGACACAGGGGTCTGTTTACCCTGGCCAGCCCTCTGTAGTGGTAGATGAGGACTTTTCACATCTCTGTCTCGCGAAACCAGACACTCCTAATCACCTTTAGTGGTTTTGTGATTAAAAATTTGTGATTAAAAATGACATCGCCAATGAAAAACACAGTGAAAAGTCCATTGATCTAGCACACATAAAAGTTGATGGGCTAAATTTCCATTAGGAAAAAAAACCCAGTTAATTTACAAAAAAGGCTATTGTTCACCTTGCCATGTCGTTTAAGTCGAGGCACT
Organism: Engraulis encrasicolus; assembly: GCF_034702125.1. Taxonomy (NCBI): domain Eukaryota; kingdom Metazoa; phylum Chordata; class Actinopteri; order Clupeiformes; family Engraulidae; genus Engraulis; species Engraulis encrasicolus. Next base: position 30,426,841 of record NC_085862.1, on the reverse strand, counting down.
TAGAAACAAAACCACTTGCACCATCCGGGAACTTTGCCTTTCACATAGTATGTCTCTGTAGCTCTAACACAAAATATATTCCACTGTGCTTTCTAAACATCATCATGCACGGTCTGGATTGCTAGCGTTCTAGCCAAATATTCCCAAAAACAGCGTAGTAGTCAATGTGCTAATACTCTGAAAAGGAGATGAGCTGCAGTTTCATGTTGCCTACATCGCAGTAATGCACATGGAGATGGGGTGGGAGTTCCCTTGCCCGCCTTCCTTCCAGCCTTACCCCCCTGGGAGACACTTAATCAAGAACCACACAGCTGATGCCTTAGGCTACTGCCAGCTTGTAACATTCGGAAATCACCTGCTTACTCACAATTTATTAGTCACGGCCTTGTCTCTATGCATGGCAGTCTCACGTGGCTAATTTGTTGGTGGAGTACGATGAGTGTTTTCCCTCTTATGTACAGGCTTTCTGCAGTGCACCATGAAGTGGAAGTCAAGGCCTCGAGAAACACACTGGGGCTTATGGTTGCAACACGAGAAAAATAATTACAACAACACTATCGGAAATGGAGGACTAATTAATTAGGATGATAAAAGCTGCAGTTGCCCTACTACAGGCTAGAGTAAAGTAGTGTAGTAGAGTAGAGTAGAGCATATGTATTAATCCTGAAGGACATTAAGGTGTCTGTCAGCTTACATAAATACACAAATACAAAATACACACAATATGTGTGTGCTTTGCATGCAGGGTCAAAGCAACCAGACTTAATACTGGCTATGGAAGGTGTGCAAAACACATGCTTTTCCGAAAACATGTTCTGAATCTGCGTGTCATGAAAAGGACACATACTAATAATACAAGACCTGAAGTCTGAGAGTCTTACTCAGACTGTCCTTATCTCCCAGGTGAAAAACCCATATACTTAAAGTGTACTTTTTTTGACCGTACTTAGTACAAAGTGTACTATTTTCGGCGATTTAAAGTGCGCTTCATTGCACTATTAGTGCGCTGAAGCACTACTAAAGCAGTACTTCAGCACACTTGCAGCACACTGAGGATGCTAAATTGGCACCGCTTTTGGACAACTTTAAGTGCACTACAAGCATACTTTTGAAAGTATGCTCCAAACACGCTTGTCATGCATTCGTATGGCATTAATAGTGTGCTTGAGTACACTTCTATAACATTTTATTGTTACTAGAAGTACAATAAAAGTATATTAACTTCATGCTTCTTTGGACTACATTGGAACATTTTAAGTATGTAAAAAGTATATCATATTAAGTATTGTAAATATTTAACAGGTATGCTTGAAGTATATTTACAGTACACTCCCAAGTACAACGAATAATATAGATGTAATACTACAATCCATACTGGCTCTCAGAGCTTGTACATTACACACAGCCACATGTCACAGTAGTGATACAGTATGCATGCCTAGCACGACTGATATTTACAATCATTGCATTGTTACAGGGATTTCAGATACACATTTCACTTTATTTCATTCTTGTTCCACCTCCCTGTAGTTGATCATTTGAATTAATCATGAATGGTGACCCTTAATTCTTTGTTTGAACAACTAGTTCCAACTTACCTCTCACCATGATATCATGGGAAGTGTGAGTCTATATATACCAGAACATATACGTGACCATCATAATGACGGTGGGAACATGGCCATTTTTTGTGTACCACTTTAAAATGTTAAAACTCCTACAATAAATGCAGAATATAACAATGAGTAATATTTTCATGCAAACCAAAGATATTCCTTAGAGGTAAATGGATTTCTGTTTGAAAAATTTAGCTCCAAGAAGTGCATTGCATGATGGTACATGCATGATGATGCATGATGGGTAAATGCACTTTGTGTAAGCACACTTTGAATATATTTGGATGAAGCATAATCATGGTGCACTTAGAAAAAGTATACTTCCAATATGTTAAAGTGATTTACTTTAAAGCGCACTATAGAAAATCACACTTCGAAGTCACTTGGGTGAAGTATAATCAAAGTGCATTTAAAAAAAGTGCAATTGCAATATGTTATTAAAAAATACACTTTTAGTAAGTTCACTATTAGAACACTATTAGTATATTCCTCTAAATACACTTTAGCCAAACATCTTCTAAGTGCACTTTATGTATGGTTCGCAAAGTGTAGGCCTACTTTCTTTTAGAGCAACTTAATTACATCTAATTTTAAGTACACTTTAAATAAGCATATTGTAAACATACTTTTTCTTAGCACAAAAAGTGTGAGTGCGCTTTTAACATGCTAAGTACACTTCAGTCGTGCTTTTATTGTACTAAATTGAACCACTTTTTCACCTGGGCTACCTGTCTCATGTCTTTGTGAACTTTACAACAACACATTGTTACTGTGTCCTTGTTACTGTGTGTTATGTGAATGAGCACTGCTCTGTGCACGGAGTAGCTGTATCCAGTTCAGTTCAGTTCAATTTACTTCATTTGTACCCAAATGTAAACTAGTTTTGCAGTTTAAAAGAAAGATGGGTGTCCTTACATATAGGGTACAAGACACATGACGCATACAAACATGGAATCTAAAGAGGGCCAGATTAAGATGGCCTGGACGCCTAGGCTACAGGTTGCTGTATAACATGTCTACCAACTGTACTGAATGTTTTTCAATATTGCATCTTGTCACAATTCTGCATTTTTTCACTTCTTCACTTTAGGCCAATCAGGGCCCCCCTGACAGCTGGAGGCCCCCAGGTTGAAGCCATATCTAGCCTGTGCATTAATCCGGCCCTGGCTGTATCTAGTCCAGTAGCAGGCATGCTGTCAGCAGTTTCTGTGTTTGTTGGCCTTAGAGAGCCCACTCTGTTGATGAAAACGCCTGCAGTAGGCTATGCAATCAGTGTTTTCAAAGGAGGCACCAAGGTTATCCTTGTGTAGCAGATAAATAGACACCCACGGGGCAAAACAACAAGACATGGTAATCTTAATATTCATTCTCACTCAAGAGATGAGGCAGCACAGCTATGAACACTCTACAATACAGTACAGTACTCAGGAGCGTATTAAGCCAATGTGGTGCACCCGGGCACTAATACCTCACTGGAGTCCCCTCTATAAACAATATTTGTTAAGTTTGTGTCTTGTGGTGCCCCCTCACTGGTCAAAAATGGTTGGTGCCCCTGGGCACTGTGCCGCTGGCCCTTATGGATCATACGGCCCTGACAGTAGTGTATATAGGATGGGCCACTAGGTCCTTATCGATAAAGGCCAAGCTTTGGAAAGGTTTGCTTTTAATTAATGCACGGGACATTTGCTGACAACTTTTAGTTTTGGGGGGCTCCATTAACTTTAAAATGTCATTGGACATGGCCCCACGTTTTGGACAGGATAAAATAAATGCCCTTTTATACTTGAGAGGCAGGGAACTTTTTCATGCTTTAGGGGTTTGCTGCGATAAAATGGTGAATCAATGAGGAGATGATTAAATGGTCTTCTTATCACTCTGTGGCGTCTTGGATTTTATCCAGGCGGCTTTTGAAAAGATGTGGGCCGTAGTAGAAGGATTCTATCACTGGTGAACTATGAAGAACTCCCACCAGGCTGAACGGGAGTCTTCCCTCACCTCTTTCAGAAATTATTTATTTTTCTAAGAGGGAGCTAAATCTCTCATCCAAGAACTGACAATACGTCTTTTTTCAAGGCTGCTTTGCCAAGCCAAGCATTTACTGGACAAATCCCTCATCAGTGGGCATGTTCACACAGTCCAGACCAAAGAGCCATGGGATTGCTGTCTGTTGACAGCTTACCATAAATATCTCAAATCTTTAAATAATAGCAAATAAATAAAAGGGATGCGATTCCAACTAATTGTTCACACCCACTTTAATACGATTATTCTAATAAGATCATGGATGAACTGATTAAAGTGTTTTGTGAAACCTTTATCTCATTTAATCTCGTACAATGCTGTTTCTTCAAACACCAGCCCTACATTACTGTGCGTCACTGCTAGGCTTTGGGATGATGGAGACCAGTGAGTCATCAGCCAACACATCCATTATTAAAAAGCCAACACAGAATTTCGTAGATTTTTGTCATGCAGAAAGAGGATTGCTAAGCATGGTCGGTGACATCCTCATCATCTGTTTTGACTTGGAATCTCCTACATCTTTTTGCAATCTTTTACAAAAAAACAAGTTACACCATTCTCACAAAGGTGTCTGACATGGAAACAACTATACATGCTGAGGTAATACATCTGCACTTGCATGTACAGTATATCCTTTGTCCAAATGTTGGACTTAGGACTTCTAATATTGGTCAACAGACCTTCCTTCTTTCCTAGAAATTGGGAAAAGGATCCAAGTGTAAAGCAGAGACATGCCAATGGGAGTGCAAACACCTGCACTAGTCCAGCACCTATGTGGAGGTCGAAAGGTTGACCTTAAATGGACCACTTATCATCGGTAAATGTAGCCTGTTAACAGTTTCCCGCAGCTGTGCTTGGCTGTGTGACCTCCCTGACCCAGCTGCCTTTACACCACTGCATCTACAGTGGTCTCTCTGAGAGTTGTAGATAGTGAATCTCCGGAGTGAAATGGTCAACAACAAAAAGGAATGCAGGCAGGTATTACATTTGGAGCAGGTGTGAGAGAGAAGCATGAGGGAGCAATGAAGGTCTACACACACATTGTGTGTGTGTGTGTGTGTGTGTGTGTGTGTGTGTGTGTGTGTGTGTGTGTGTGTGTGTGTGTGTGTGTGTGTGTGTGTGTGTGTATGTGTGTGTGTGTGTGTGTGTGTGTGTGTGTGTGTGTGTGTGTGTGTGTGTGTGTGTGTGTGTGAAAACAAGGAACATAAACATGGAAATAGACCAAAAACAGGAAAAGTTTTTAATCTGTGACAAACTCGCAATACTCTGGTATTAAATCACCCGAGGGGGATACACATTGAAATTGATTAGTCATTACTATTTCAGCGGTCGCCATGGCATATTAACACCAATTAAAAGCTGGAATAAGAAATGCCTTAGTGTGTGTGGTGCCATTCTAAGCGAGGCATTTTCCAATCTCTTTGGTGGACAGCAACATGCAGTGTCTCATGCAGAACATTTGTTAGGGTGTATTCAGACCAGGAAAGTTCGAGGGTTCACTAGCTTTGGTCTGAACATTTTTTTCCCCATTTTGGTGCGGTTCGCTTTCACACTGTAGATTTTGGCAAGCAGACCAAAACCTCTCAACAAAGCCACGCGCCCTGAGGTCGTTCAGCTTTTGTTCAGAAACTAAATGCATACAAAGTGGTACATCCAAAATTGAAGTCCAAAAGTTTGCAACTGTACAATTACCATACTATTGTACAAAAGCAACCTCTGACTCAACTGAAAATAAATCGATTAGTTGCGGTCTGCTTTCACACCTCCAAAAGACCTGCACCAGCAAGGGTTCCATTGTTTGGGACCGAATCAGATTTGTCAGCTCAGTCTCGGTCCACTTGTTCGGTCTGAACCAAAGTTCAGCGATTTGTATTCACACCCACCTAAAAGGTTCAAACCATACGCAAGTCAAGGTGGGTAGTAGATTAGCCGGTGTCAGAGACCATTATGGCTGTAAAGGCCATATTGTACAGTGTCATATGACCCACAAAATGAAACCTGAAAAATAAAGAGTTTTTGTAAAGCAACTTTTCAGATGACCCTGATGAAGGCGTAAGCCGAAACGTTGGTCTTATGAAATGTAACTGCATGAAGTTCCGAGTGTGCGACGACCATTCTTTTCAAGTAAAGCAACTTTAGAAATGACATCAGCAATCCAACAATTGTATCATTTCAGGGGATCTAGTCAAGGAGAGTCTGTTGTCAAGGTGGACGAGTGTCTGTTGTCAAGGTGGCCACCTTAACTAGACAGTGCCAGGAGAAACCCTGACATGGGGGATTCAGAGCAATCAAAGGCAGAAAGTTCATGTGTGCCCCTGGTAGGCTTCACTTGGCTTCAGGTCTTTGTACTGTAAAGTACAGCAAGACCGAAGCCACACAATGAGTGAATGTTTAGGGACACTCCAAGTAAAAATGTGTTTCTGTTCAGAGAAAAGAAAAGGTTGGATTAGCGAGGAGGATTACCAAGGCTTGCAGATAGAATTACCTTGCCTATTCAGTCACAAATAAGCATTGTAGGGGTTTGCATCAGCCAGATGAGATGAGAGAAAGTCGTGCTGAAATATGATAAAATGGCAAGCCCATAATCTGACCTGGCACCAATCAGTAAGAAGCTTCTCATGGCCCTATGCTGAGCTGAGCATTTACAAGAGGACTCTCCTGGCATAGCCAATTCATCTCAGGGATTGTATCTATCCATCTTTTTGAGTGCTGTCTTTCAACATTTTCATGATCAAGTGGAAAATGTTATTGACAAAGGGGAAAACAACTAAACCCTGAGCCACAGCGAATCTCCACTCACATTCATTAGAAGATTTTGTCCTGCTTTCTGACAGCAACAGCTAATTTATTTGGCACTTCTCTTCTGTCTGACACATTCATGCTTCCTTGTCTTTGTGTTTAATTAATGAATGTCAACACGACAGATATTAGCATTATTTATGTAAAGCTCCAATTAAGCAAATGTCGCAATACATAGAAGGGGAAGAAGACGTCCATGGTGACAAACAGCATTCCCCAGTCAGGACAGTATGTGATTTCAGTTCAGCCCTTTGATTTAATCTCGGATGAAATCAGGATAGTTGCTGTTTTAGTGTCAAAGCTTGGTAACAAAACAAAATATGTTGTGAAAGGAGGAGTATTTCATCAGGGGAAAAAACACCTCTGTCTGTTTTCAATCACTGCTCATAATTCCTGAGGACCCAAAACACATAGTCTTCCCTATATTATCTCTGTTCAACATCAGTGTAAAAAATGCCATCACTGACAAGCCAATCTATTTAGTTGAAATCAGGTGAGAAAACGTTTAAATTTCCATCAATGAGTTCAGATTGACTGCTGAATTGAGAAAGATTTGGTGAACTACTCAACACTATTCTCTTGAAGCATGATGATGAAACATTACAGTTAAACACTAGAGTAAAACATTGAACATTGAACCTTTCACTATAAAAAAGAAAGTAAAGCTGCTAAGTAAAGCGTTCCTCTCAAGTGTGTGCTTGACTTTAAACCGTTCAAGAAGAGAAAACACTTAAGAAGAAGTGGACAGAAACAAATAGAAAAGCATATCAGCTGAACTTGTTACTCGCTGTCAACAAACACAGAGAGACATTAGAGGGGGTCTGGTAGAGTAGAGTGCAACCACACAATCATCTCCCAGACGCCATCGATCAAGTGCTGCTGGGCAAAAGGCAGACAACTTGTAATGCATCAGCAGGGGTTCCAGCGGAGCCACAGAGCAGACAGGTGCAGGCAGTAATGTTATCCCGGCTGCAACCACACCACACCACACCACACCACACCATCCACCAGGGCTGGAGTGGGGGAGAAATAGGGCCCGGGCACTTCTGGCTCAAAGGGGCCCTTCATAATTAGCTGTGCAGAACTGATTCACCGGTGAGCCCCGCACCCTCGTGGGCCCCTATTTTCAGAAATGTAAAAGAAATATATACTGTATACAGTCCCAGGAAAAAGTTTGTACACCCTTTGAAATTTCTTACATTTCTGTCAAAATTGATCATAAAAAATGGTCTGATCTTCCCGGAAATCTCAAGAAGGAACAACCAGAGTCTGCTTTAATTAATTCCACCCAAACATTTACATGTTATCATATTTGTATTGGTCATAAGGCCATAACATTCACAGGAGAGCAGGGCATAAGTAAGTACACCCTTGCATTAAGTAGGTTTTAACCCTCAGTTAGTTGCAATATCATCAACCAGACTTGTCCTGTAGTTGCAGATCAGATTAACAAAACAATCTGTTTGTATCTTGTCTCCCTCTTCTTTAGAGAACTGCCTCTCGTCAGCAAGGTTTGTGGGATGTCTGGAGTGCATAGCTTTCTTGACTTCATGCCATATAATCTCAATTGTTTTTGTCAGGGCTTTGACTGGGCTATTTCAGAATGTGTATTTCATTATTATGAAGCCATTCTAAAGTCGATTTGCTTCTAAAGTATGGGTTGTTGTCACATTTCAGGACCCATACTCTTGTGTGCTTCAACTGTGTGACAGACTTCCTCACGTTTTTTCTGTAAAATGTCACAATACATTTGAGTTCATTGTTCCACTGATAATAGCAAACTGTCAAGGGCCTGAGGCAGCAAGGTAGCCGCGTATAATGATGCTCCTGCCACCATACTCAGAAGAGGAGATGTAACCAAGAATAACTAAAAATGGGATTCATTCTGCCAATCTAAAATTAATGGGGTTTCTGACCAAAAAAATATTGCTGCACCTTTGAGGTTTGCGAAAAAGCATTTATATGCTTCATAGAATTACTGCAAAATATTCTGTAGACCAACGTTGAAACCAAAGTTGAATTGTTCAGGGGAACACACAATGTCATGTTTGGAGGAGAACTGGAGAACCACACCTTCACCAAAACATCATCTCCACCTTTGAGTATGGTGGCGGGAGCATCATTATATGCGGCTACCTTCCTGCCTCAGGCCCTTTTCAGTTTGCTATTATCAGTGGAACAATGAACTCAGAAGTTTATCGAGATATTTTACAGAAAAAAGTGAGATAGTCTGTCAAACAGTTGAAGCACACAAGAGTATGGGTCCTGAAATGTGACAACAACCCATACTTTAGAAACAAATCGACTTTAGAATGGCTTCAGAATAATGAAATACACATTCTGGAATAGCCCAGTCAAAGCCCTGACAAAAAACAATTGAGATTATATGGCATGAAGTCAAGAAAGCTATGCACTCCAGACATCCCACAAACCTTGCTGACGAGAGGCAGTTTTCTAAAGAAGAGGGAGACCAGATACATCAAGATTGTTTTGTTAATCTGATCTGCAACTACAGGAAACATCTGGTTGAGGTTATTGTGACTAATTTAGCGTTAAAACCTATTGAATGCTAGGGTGTACTTACTTATGCCTTGTTGTCCTGTGAATGTTTACATCTTATGGCCAATGAAAATATGAAAACTTGTAAATGTTGGGGTTGAATTAGTTAAAGCAGACTCTGGTTGTTCCTTCTTGTGATTTCCGGGAAGATCAGACCATGTTTTATGACCAATTTTAACAGAAAGGTAAGAAATTTCAAAGGGTGTACAAACTTTTTCTTGGGACTGTATATACATTTTTTTTTAAACATTCCTGAAAATAGGGGGCCCACAAGGGTGCAGTGCTCACCGGGAAATGCCCACTATGCCAGATGGCCAGTCCAGCCCTACCACACCACCCACCCTCCCAGTCACTCAGCCAGCCAGCCAGCCACCACTGCACTTTTTTCAGTGGTATGTCTCCCTCTGATGATAAACGCACTACACTAGAGTATGACAGCGGGGGGTTATTACTCCCACATGACACGTGTGCACACACACATACACACACGCACGCACGCACGCGCACGCGCACGCGCACACGCACACGCACACGCACACGCACACGCACGCACGCACGCACACACACACAGCTTGGGGAAGTGGTGTCTTTGTGGCAGGTTAGCTTTGCTCTGCTGATGGTAGAGGAGGATGATGGATCACTGCTGCTCTTCCAGCCCATTCCCCTTACTCCGCATTCCCCCCTCGCCTCACCTCCCTCAGCCCGGCCCAGCCCCGTCGTCAACTTAATGACTGGGATGATGGCGCACATGTAATGAACATATAGCCACTAATGGGCCCATATTCATAAAAAGTCAAGCTGATGGGCGAGCCGTGAGCACATCATAACGCAAGAGACACACACACACACACACCTTCACAAGTGCACGCACGCACACACACACACACACACCTGACACACACAAACACGTACACAGACACAAACACGTACACAGAAACACACACGCGCGCGCGCACGCACACACACGCGCGCGCGCACACACACATACACACGCGCGCACACACACGCACACACACGCACACACACACACACACGCGCAGACGCACACGCACACGCGCGCGCACACACGCGCACACACACACCTACCTGAGAGCAAGGGCAGCTTGTGCTCACTTTAATGATTTTGCAACCCTACGTTGAGAGCATTTTGGCTGGTGCTTAGTTTTTTAGTGCTGAGATAGAAATTGCTGTTGAAGCCTTGGACTTAATCCAGGCTCTGGGGGCCAGCCTCTGAATTTCAGACCCTGAAGCGGCCTTGACCTGATGTGAACAGAACACGGCTTGAGGCATTAGCTGATGCATATGCAGTGTTGATCAGTACACAAGGCATTAGCCTCATGCACCAATCCTGAGGACTAGGCGAGTCCTCCAAGAACATGGTTAAGTGGTAAACCTGGCTAAGTTAACCTGCACAAAGAGGTAAATCTGCTAATAGACGTGCCACAGGTGTCATTTAGTTAAGAACATAAGGACTCCGGGCTCTTGTATTAGATGATTTGCCACTACCTTAAAGTTAACTGAACCTGGTTTATTACTTAGCACGGTTCTTGGCATACTCCTTAGGTCAACAGTAACTTACATCACAATCATGACAATAAAACAAAATGTCCACTTGCCATACAACAGTACCAATATAAATTCACTGCAAATTTAAAAATATGACTTGGGAATAGACCAGGCATTATTTTGAGCCCTTATCACATTAAATCAGTACAAGCATGCCGTTTCACAGACTCTAACAATTTCACAGAGCTTAGTGGCTGTTTGTTCAATATAATTCCACAATCGCACCAAACAACAAAGCCAGCAGCCAGTGCAATATTAACAGTAGTACACCCAGCTGACAGAAACACAGCAAAGGACCCGAAAACAAAACAGAGACAGAAGTTTCTCATCCAGTGTGTCCTGGGCTTTCGCAAGCCCCGGGCTGTGGCATCGCCACCACGCTGGGTTGTCTATTGCAGCTCTGTCATCTGTTTGGCTTGTCATATAGCTCTCAGGGGAACATCCTCACACAGCACTCGCCGACAGAGTTAGAGTGATAGAAATGTTCCATGCTTACTTCTATGGCGATCCCGAGGGACGCTTCTTCCTTGTTAGTTAGTCTGTGTGTGTGTGTGTGTGTGTGTGTGTGTGTGTGTGTGTGTGTGTGTGTGTGTGTGTGTGTGTGTGTGTGTGTGTGTGTGTGTGTGTGTGTGTGTGTGTGTGTGTGTGTGTGTGTGTGTGTGTGTGTGTACTGATTAATTCTGCCGAGCATACAGTGTGTAAATGAATTTGTCTAAGTCTTGAGGTCTCTTGACCCTTTGAGTATTGTGTATTTGCATGGCTAATGCATGTGTGCATGCATACATTTCTGTATGTGTGGATGCCTACAGTGCACACTGTGTGCATGCGTGTGTGTGTGTGTGTGTGGGCACGCGCATGTCTGCGTGTGTGCATGTATATTTTTGCGTGTGTGCGCATCCGCGCATGGGTGTGCATGTGTGAGCATGTCTGTGTGTGTGCATGTATGTCTGCACGCACGCGTGCGTGCGTGTGTGTGCGCGTGCGTGCACACATGTGTGTGTGCCTGCATGCTGCATGCGTGTTGGGAGGGGGAATAGTGGGGGTTAATGAAAGATTACAGGCTGGCAACAGAACAGCGGCCATCTTCATCTTCAGTGGTCATGAGAAGCCACCTGAGGAGGAGGATGCCAAGCAGCAGCCAAACAGTCCTGAGCCTCTAATCCGGTCATTTGGACTCCCACCACAGCCTCTCATTATCGCCGCTCCCACAGACAGACACGCAGGGCAAACAACACATGGAGCCCTCTCCTCAGCCTGCTGACTGGCCTGCCTCATCTCGCCTCGGACGAGGACGCATTCAAACTTCCCCATTTTCACCTTGGCTTGGACACGTGATAAAACCCAGGTGTGTGTGTGTGTGTGTGTGTGTGTGTGTGTGTGTGTGTGTGTGTGTGTGTGTGTGTGTGTGTGTGTGTGTGTGTGTATACGTGTGTGTGTATACGTGTGTGTGTGTGTGTGTGTGTGTGTGTGTGTGTGTGTGTGTGTGTGTGTGTGTGTGTGTGTGTGTGTATACGTGTGTGTGTATACGTGTGTGTGTGTGCGTGCGTGCGTACACACTACTGGTTGTGTTTCATACCGGAGGAAAACTTGGATGTGTTCACCAATCCAATTGTCTTGATATGACATTTATGGGTCAGGTTCCAGAAGACCAACAACCTCCGAAATGTGCCAGAGTGGGAGGAAAGAGGGCTCTCCACTCAATACCAGGGCATTCATTAAATTATTCTGGTCAGTGCCTTGTGCTCATTGCTTCATCGAAATCAACAAAGTGCTGGATGTTGTTAAGCCTCTGGAGTAGCAGTGGGAAAACCACAAAATGTACTAAATTGTTTGTGAAATTTAAATACTGGTGCAACTAACATAAAAAAAACAAGTGATACTGGTCAGAGGGAAATAAACTAAAAGCTCACATTTGGATTTTGGCATGAGCAATGATGAAGTTGTTGCTTTTTGACGCATTCTCTCAGCATAGTTTCAACGTAACGTGCTGACATGATAATCCACCCGTTCTGTTTTGAAGTGCATGAACACATGACAACCAAAGGCCTCAGTGAGGATGGCAACATCAGAGGAAATGGAGAAACGCTTGGGGCAGGCTGCAAGTCATGTCTGAGTCATTTTGTCATAAGTCTTACCGGTAAATGGGGTCTTGCATCACCATCATCTTGCTTTCGTCCCAAGTCCATTCTTTTTTCTGGAACACAGCAAGAGGGCAAAGAACATAAATACACGAGGAAATCCTCTCAACTGTGTGTGTGTGTGTGTGTGTGTGTGTGTGTGTGTGTGTGTGTGTGTGTGTGTGTGTGTGTGTGTGTGTGTGTGTGTGTGTGTGTGTGTGTGTGTGTGTGTGTGTGTGTGTGTGTGTGTGTGTGTGTGTGTGTGTGTGTGTGTGTGTGTGTGTGTGTGTGTGTGTGTTGGACATGTGAATACTTGATTGCATATTTTATAGCTTAATTTTTTCTTATCACATTAGTTATACTGTTGATAAATCTCAAATTTTGTGGGCATTTGTGGGTTGCTTCCAAACATCATCTCACTGTATTTATATAGTGACAATAAAGCACTCTACTACTCTACTACTCAATGACATACAGTAGCAGCAGTAGATTACACCAACAGCAACAGCACATTTATCTTGCAGCCAACATCTGGCACGTTTACTCTCTGATTTTTTATCGACAAAAACATCACAGCATGCCACCCTCCACAACAACAAGAAGAAAACCTCCACTTTCATAGTTAACAGCAGCATCGTTATTTCACTGCACTTTTTCTACAGTGTACATACGTAGCAGCCTGACACTAATCTAAACATCCTGCAAAGCACCAGAAACTGATAAATGCTCCAATCTTAATTACACTGCAGCAGCTCATCTGCATGAAAAAGGCAGATGATGATAGTGGTGATGCTGCTGGAGGGCATGGAGGGCAAATCCCTGGAAAAGACGATGGATGATTGATGATCTTCTCATTCAACGGTTATTCCCTCTACCCCACACAAACTGAATATGAGCTGAATAATAAAGTAGTTGAACACGTGTGTGATGATGTACAGCAGTCACACATGATAGACCTCTGCACACCAGCTTTGAGAAAGTTAGACCCTTTTCTTGTGTGTTCCCATAGGTTTGGTTACATTGTCTTTTATGTAACTTTGCAAACCAGTGTTGCACTCTGCTGTCCAGAATTGTATCATAATATCCTTACATCACCTCCTCAGAAATAGCCATTATGTTTGCAAGCTAACATACAGGGTCAAGTTAAATGCACAAATCCATCAAATCTGTCAAAAAATAATGAATCTCACCGCATTGCCTTGAACTTTTCCACCCACACTGAACTTGAAATATCTTACATATTTGTACCATGGGGACTATATTTTCAAAGTTTGTTTCAGTTACATTACAAAAGTTTGTTTTGGTTATATTTCAAGTGGGCGAGCATGAAACTGCTTTATTTAGGCAACTGTAAACCCAGAGCTGTATTCTCTTTCTCTTAACTACCGACAGTGGGATCTTTTTCAGAGACAGGTGTATTACTAGCCTTGGGTTAAATAAACCAGATTTGTCACTCAACCAGCTCTGTCACTAAACCACCTTCACAGCACACACCACCCTTAGGTACTTTTTCAAAGAGTGAGTGACTTATTACGGCCACGTGTGGAGCGAGAGGGACAAAAGTCCAAGGCCTGAGGACTAGAATACAATATCCAGCATCAGTCAGCTGCCGCTGAGCTCAGTGAAAAGGCCTGTCTCACAGGAAGGAAAACAAAATGTGGTGGTAGGGTAAGATGAGGCAGGCCATTCGGCAGGGCCGAATTTAGGCACAGGCTAGATATGGCTGCAGCCTATAGGGGGCCCCTGCTAGGCCAAAAGTAAAAAATTGTAGAATTGTGACAAGATGCACTATTGAAAAACATATCCGTTGTGTGACAACAGTTGGCAGACATGTTATCGTCAATTCCTAGCTCGTAATTATGTAAATTTGTCATGAAATCTGCTCTCGGGGGGGGGCACACACAGCCACTGGTAGCCTAGGGGCCTCTGGCCATCTTAATCCGGGCCTGGGTGTTGGGCCTTGATGATGTCTGGCTGGCCCACATGAGAACAGGTATCCTGGAGCCATAGGACGTCCTGACTAAAGAGGTGCAAGCACTGAGGACTCCATTACTCACCCTTAAGCGGTCTTTAAGCTCTAATTTAATACAACTTGAAAGACATGTTCAAACTGAATTAGTGTCTTGAGGAACCGCACAAATGAGAACGCGCCTCCTGGTCCTTAAAGGGACACTGTGTGAGATTTGTAGTTGTTTATTTATAGAATTCATGTTGCCCATTCACTAATGTTACCTTTTTCATGAATACTTTCCACCAGCATCAAATTCTAAGTTTTCATTATGACTGGAAAAATTGCACTTTTCATACATGATACACTTCTCCATTGTCCACCATTTTGAATTTCCAAAAATAGGCATTTTTAGCTGCAAAAATGACTGTACTTGGACCATACTAGAAAATATTTGTTTAATACTTAGTAAACTTTAATGTAAAGATCAAATTTGGCAATAGGCAGCCCAATTTCAATAAGCAGCATAGTTGCAGTACCTTTTTTGACCATTTCCTGCACAATGTCCCTTTAAACAAACAAAAAAAACAACAGCAAACAAAAACAAATCTGGGCCCCCCCCCGTCTCGTAGTCAAGGCAGTAGTCGCATCAAATTGAAAGATTACACGTCAAGATTCTGCATAGATTGAGTAGATACGCCCTCTTTCCTGTTTCATCAAGTTGTATCGATTGCCCTCTGTTCCTGACACACAACAATCTCCTCCAATTAGGCTGCCCCACTTTCCGGCACATGCACAGAAAGAAAGACAGGAAAAAACTCCCGACAACTGTGCTCCCAGTTTTTTGTCACAATGCCTACAATTAATCACACATACAATTCAGAAACATTTATCAATTTCTGCTGTGCGTTGTGCTGCTGTATATGTGGCCTAATATTTTTGCATGGTGGCATTATGTGCTTACAACCCAACAGTTCAAATTACATTGCTTTTAATGCATGTCTCCACACCAGCACCAAAGCTTGATGTGAAGATTGCAACTTCAGTCTATTTTTGTAAGTGTGGCTCTCTTTGAAGTCTATTGTTAATCACACTCACTGTAGATGGAATTGTGCTGTGCAGAAAATATGCGTTTGTCAAAGCAGGCGTGCAGACCCCCTTACTCTCTCACTTTCTATATCCTGCAATCCATCTGCATGTATGGTACAACTGATTCGCATAGCACAGCATCACGTCTTTGAAGTGTGCAATTGATTCTATGGGGTGAAGTACCTGCCTGCCTCTTCTGTTCTGTCCTGGCCCCACCTCCCCATCCTTCAGTAGATAGGCCGACCCTTTGAACTAACAGAGGGAAATGTTACTCCTCACAACAGTCTTACAACAGATATGATCTTCTTGACTTCTGCACTTCTGTCCCTCTCTAAGTAGGATCTCAATGGAAGACCATTTAAAAATCAATAGAGCTTAGGTTGGAAATATACAGTGTAGCGATTTACGTAATAGTTCCTATTACATACAAATAACCTCAGGATAAAAATGACAAATAAATGCAATATCATTTAAGAGGAAACATTTTCTTCTGCGAACACAAGATTACAAACAAATAAATTCTATTCGAATCAAACTGTTAGCGTTTTATCTTGACCTCTCTTGACACAGAGTAAACAAAGAAAAGCATTTCAAGTAGGATTACAATTAAAGTAATGATATTGAATAAGAAAAAAAGATAGGTGAGATGTGCCGAAAGATGCTTATTTTATATATTCAAACAGCAGATTCCTGTAGTGAGCACAAATATAACAATAACATACCTTTTTCTTTTTGCGCAGTACAATCTTCACCCCATCTACCGAGACCATGATGTTGACCTTTTTCTTCTTGATGTTCTTGACTTTGAATTCATACTGTGAACAGAAAACAGGAGACACATGCCAGTTAGTCAGCTGTCAGTCAGCTCAATGCGATCCAATTATTTCTCTGGAGCTAAAAAAAAGGGGGGGGGGGGCAGTGTGAATTCAATGCAATTAAACAGAGTGACAAGATAACAACATCTTGCAGATCCTAAAACCCCTACAAAGACTGACAAATAAATATCAAACAATCTCATATCTCATAAAAGGCAAGGTCTGTCACCCAAATCCAATACAAGGGAAAAAATCCCACTATTCACACAGAAATCGAAGCTGCACCAGCCCTGTGCCTCAAGATGCACTTAGGTATACTTCACTCAAATATTTACTCAAATACTCAGTCATCATACAAGACAAGGTAAAATGTTCACCCTAGCATTTAGGTGTACAGGGAAAAGGGAAATATGTTTTCAAAATGGAGTGCATTCAAATGAATTGCATTAAAAAGCATGTCTATAGTCTGTACACATTGCCGTTGGACAAGGTGCCCACTTCATACTAAGGTGGCAAATGTTCACACATCAAGGTCCAAAACATACAAAAGCAGGAGTTTGAAAGGTTGCTTTGACAACCTTGGGCACCTATATGCAACCATAATCTGTGAACATTCACTGAGAGGTTTATTTAAAACACATTTCACAGTGTGACTGTTCTACACTGAATGACTCGGAGAGCAATTATATGCATCACCTATGGTGTGTGAACTCACAGCCCTTTTGACAATGGAAGGAGGCGATGCATGCAAATGACACACAGGGACACTGAATGAAAGTCAAGTAAGGGATACGAAAAAAAATCCTCCAATGTTATTTTAGGCCTAAATAGTTGGTGAGGTAATTTGTTTACCACTGTTGACCAACATCCTTGAAAGGAATCCATTAGGTACTGACTTCCTGTTTGACTTGGGAGGTAATTAAATTGCTTTAGGCCACCAGTGATCCAACACCGACAATCCCAGCAGGAGAGACAGGCGCTGCTGTGGTGGTACGTACTGGAGCCAAGAAGCATGTTGAACGTGATTCATGGCCAAGTAATTACTTTACAGGCTGAAACGGCTGTGAAAAAAAGCCTGTGACAACAGTCAACGCCACTTTCCATGGAGATTCTGTGCCAGATATAGAGTGTTCAGATATGGAGGCCTAGGATGTCTTCATCAAAGGAACATTGTTATTGAGTCCGTCAGGCCCACTGACAAGGGGGGACAAAGGGGTATGTTGTCCCGGGCCAACGGAGATAGGGAGCCTAGAATTGGGTCCTCATTACATTGTGTATATTTGGTAGGGGGCCCATACTGATTGCTTTGTCCTGGGCCCATGGCTGCTAGTTTTCCTGCACGACAGACTATCTGGGTCGCAACACAGTTCATTAATCTGTGCTGAGTTTCTGTTGATGATTTAAACATCTTGCCTAAACCCTCTACAGTAGGCTACATTACAAACCAACTTCGTAATATTTTTTTCATCATTTGGTGGAAGATGTACTGCTAATGTGTTGTAGAGTCTCGCTCTCTTCCTCAGTCTAATTAGACAGCAATATCTCCATGAAATATTAACAATGAACTCATCTGTTGACTCTTCATATCCAACTTTGTATTCAAGTTGGGGAAAGAGTTCACCCGATATTTCATGCCAAAGCCTTCTATTTAATTCTTCATTCAAAGTCTTCCGAGAATCAATGTGGTAACTATGAAAACTTAAACAGCAATAATTTCCGGTAAGTAATTTCCAGAACATTTGAGATCAGGGTCTTCATAAACTCGACAATCGTGTTTAAAATTGGCTTGAGGCATCTGTAAAAGCAACAGATATCACCTCGACTCAAAGTCCAAAGGATAGTGATACAAACATTTGCATTATCTCTTGAGTTCAGGACATGTCACAGAACACTACGTAGTTGTCACTATAAAACATTTTGAAAGATTTCTGGTTTAACTAATGCTATCCCTGAGGCTACTAACCCCAGTATTTGTGTAGTTAACAATATAGCTTGAAAGTTAAGATCTTTGATACTCTTATCCCTAATCAGTTATTTAGGCTTGATTATTTGATATAAATCACAGCCAGTTATGGACACACACTGGCATAGGAAATAAATTGATGAGCATTTTAAAGGACAAGGAAAAAAGGAAGTAAAAGGAAAAAAACAATATCTTAAAATCCTTGCATAGTGAAAAGGAACGTCATATAGAATTGCCCCTTATTTCATCAGCAAGAATTAATTACTGATGCTGATGTTCGCTATGAGAACTACTGTACATAAGGGTCAATAAGTGACTGTGCCGTTGTTCCTTGAGCAAGTCTCTACGCCAACGTAACATTGGGTCACTCTGAACCGCTGTGGAGGATGGTATGATGTAATATGGAAGAAGTCTAACATGCAACACACAGCACATCCTGACACATAAATAAAACGGGGTTGTTTGCATGGAGCTTGACTTGAGGTCAGGTAAGCCCTGATAAGTGTTTGCCTCCCCTGAGCCGTGCTGGGATTTCTGAGAATCCATTACCGCATAGCTGCCCATGCATAGCCAACTAACGATCAGCTTCTACAGGATAGGTTCCTCAGCACAGGCGAACAGGACCAGCACTAATTTGTTACCGTTTTCAACTGACAGGTTGCCACATTACATAGACATACAGCGTCCACATTATGCAAAAATAAATATATGGGCCTGTTATTTCTCCTGATATTTAATAACATACAAAATATATTTAAAGAAATGTACTGCATTTCACTATTGTGCCTGATGTGTTGGCATTATCTGCATGTAAGGCTTATCTTATCTACAGCTTAAATTCTACTCATGAGCATGCTCTGGTTAAGGTTTTCAGTACAAGATATGCACAGATGACACATTACAATGGATGTACGGCATCCAACTGTGTGTTTAAACATTTCATGCCGTTTTCACAAAAAAGATCAACACTATATGCAATCAGGGTAAAAGAATATTGACAGAATTCTTCCAAAAATGACCTGAAGGCAGTGGTGTAGTCTACGTAGAACGCGGGTATACGGAGTATACCCACTTCTAAATTTCAGGGATTTCAGTATACCCACTTAAAATTGATTGATCCATTGATTTGAATAGCACAAATAAATACAGTATACCCACTTCAAAAAATGCTCAAATATACAGTATACCCACCATAAAAAGTAGACTACACCACTGCCTGAAGGGACATCACTCCAACAACAGTCACACTGCTTTCCCTCGGCTTTCACATTTTTAAAATTTATTTTTGTATTTTTGGGGGGCTTTATTGTTTTTTCTCAGACAGGAAAGTGAAGGAGACAGGAAGTGAGTTGGGAGAGAGACGGGGAAGGGCCGGCAAAGGACCTGGGCGGGGAATAAAACCCAAGTCGGCCGCGTAGTAAACGAGTGCCCTACCATATCAAGCACGGTAGGGCCTTTCCCTCAGCCTTTTGAAGATGGCACTTGGCTTTATTGCCGTGCCCCATATGATTCCACATATGATGTAATATCATGACTCATTGAATTTAATTGATTATTTGATCTCTGCATGACAAATAACAGTATATTTGAGAATATTGACCCATCATTCCAGTTTATGCATTCTAATTGGGTGCCCAACACCATATGAAATTGCTGAATAAACCTCTAACTGCCGCTCACACTGTGATGATTTCAAATAAAATCTCAGGCCATTCGTTTTATTACTGCAATAGAATATTGCCCCATTCCCCTTCTTTTTAGAAATGGTTGGGGCAAAAAAAAAAAAAATCACTGGATCACTTCCTACAGTTCTCTGGGGATATTCAAATCAAGGTTTGCATTTTGAACATTTCGTTCCCATGGGCCGGACATCAACAATAACATGTTTCCACTTGATCTATTGTATACATGCATGGAAACACCTGACCATCTCTCAGAGCTCTGGAGCGATTGCATCACATCACTCCACAGGATCACTAGTAAAATGGATACAATGCACACTTTACTAAATTATCTAACCAACTGAACCTATGTCTGGAGGCAGGGTCATAAATCATTTCAACACAAAACTGATTTAGAAAATGGAGTGGGTGGTGGTAAAAATGAGAGCAGAGGAGACCAGGTCAATAGGTGCAACATTTCATATGCTCACACCTAAACTCTCAAAAACTGATTGAGGGGAAAATCAGAAACTTTGTTTACTTCAAGAAATTATACCAATTATTCTGTTTTGAAAGGATCTCAACAAACAGGAAAAATGCCTTACGGCGGTGGAGGCAGCGATGTGGACAACAGCAAACCAATAAACATCACCACAACATTATGAACATCAAGAGAGAATATGTATGTACATTTATTATGTTATTGACCAGAGGTACAAGCTTACCTTTGAAGCAATGCATTGAAGCATCATAATGTTAGCAAGCATAGTTCAATCAACAATACTGTAAAGGAAATATCTACAGAAATGTTTCAATTTATCTACCAAGATTAAAGTTGTGTGTGAGCTGCTAATAAATATAATATATTTAGATACAGTTATATTCAATCTATAATATATTATTAACGGCCCATTTTGCGGGGACCCCGTAGGGGTCCTGGCCTCCAGTTTAGGGAACTACTAGAACAGTATCCATGGATACTGAAGCCAATGTGCGTGATGAAAGGTGTTTCCATAGCGACTCAAAGATATATCCCCAAGATATTTCACCATATTTTATTCAACTAAAAAACAATTTCCTTTTTCATATTTCACCAACATGACATCAATGATAAAACAAAAATTATTATCCAAGTACTGACACTGCTTAACATAAACAAAATCTATCCTTCTGTCTGTTTTTCTGTGCAGATAAGGGCATGACTACATGGCATTTCTGAAGTCTAACCTCTAAAGCAGCTGATAAGAACAGAAAATGCCTTCACATAAAAAAAATCTTTTAAACCTATAAAAGACACAAGCTCCAAAGTTGCAATGGAAATCTTAAACGGTAGCTGTCCACTGTCCCCTGTGTTCACTCTCTCATCTAAAATCCAATTAGAAGCAAAAAGCCCGCTGGCAATATAATCTAGAAGAAAGATCAGCCTATTGCATGACACCCTAACTGCACATCACACATGAGAGATAGTGAGTCAGAGAAGAGGAGTGGAGTGGGTTGTAGCTAAGGGGATGGTTACAACTCCTTTCATTTTCTCACTTCTGCACCAACAGCGCGCCTGTAACAAACCTTGAAAATGAGACAGAATGGATGACACAGTTACAGTTCATTCAGCTGATTAATTCCGCAAATGAATCTGGGTGTTCTTAAGCTTTTTTTAACAATTTTATAAAACTTTTGTCATCAATCACATAGAAAAAAATAGTAGTAGAAGAACAGAACACGGCACCATCAGCTGGAGGTTAAGTGGTGATTCACATCAACTGAGTAGGCTAATTGCTGACAACACTACAGTCATTTAGGATGACCTCACCTGCTTAACTTTCAAGATCTTAAATTAACCAGGGTATGCTGCAGGCACATATTTTGCGTTGGCTTAGAGTTGGACTTTTGTAAGAAATTGACAGCAAATGATTTATTGATCCTAAACTGAGCTTTGTACAAAAGTTAGGCTAATTACTAGTAATTCATCAGTTTTTTTGATATTCACTTTTGATGGGAAACAGAGAGCCTTGTTTGTCAGATGTTTTTGAAAATGTGAGATTGAAGAATGCTGTGCCTTGATTCCAAGAAGATATTTTGAACGTTTTTTCTCAGAAAAACTGTTCAAGGTTTTGACTGAACTATCATTTACAGACACAGTTCCTTTTCACTCACTGGCCTATTTTCCTACTCAGATGATTGTAGACATACAGAATCACCAGACTACACGCACGCACGCACGCACGCACGCACGCACGCACGCACGATCTGTTGCTATGACTGATGAAATGATGGTTGAGATGGTTTTCCCTCTAAACGGTCTCGTTCTACTGTGCCATACACAGAACACAGAGTTGATCTACTCCTTTGAACAGTCCAAATAGCTCGCACATTTTATTGAGGATGACAAAATATACATTATTTAGTTAGGCCAGATTTGCCACATCTCAGTTCTTATTTCAACTTTATTCAAAAGGGCCTCGTTTGAATCTGTTTTTCCTCTCTTGTTCTTCCTTTGTTTTTTTGTTTGTTTGTTATTTTCGCACACCGCAGGGAACAGCTTTTCCCTCATCTCCTTCATTTGTTTGTTTAGCAAATATTGTTATGTTTACAGAACACAAACTCTGATGAACTGTTTTATACGAGAACTATAACGGCTAGAAACACACCCATCATATATTAGAGACCTGATTTCATTTCATTTCTATTTGCCATGATGAGAAATGTAAAATGGATCTATCCACAAAATATGCATGGTTATGTAATCATTTTGATTTGCATAATCTTGTTTCATATGCTTCTAATTTGCTTTGTAACTGTATTATGTGAATACGCAAGTACACTTTCCCTATAAAACCATTACAACTCTGATACTTCGTCCTGCAAACATCTCTCCGTTAGAATGTTTTAGGCGACTGGATCTAAGCCTGCTCATCCGGTATGTATTTCAGCATTGTTATGATTCTATTAAGGCTTTGTGTTTGAAAGACACACTTAGGCCTAGGGTTTTGACCATAAGGTAAGTGACAGTTCCTGCCTGTTAGAAGCCATACCTGTGTGAGTGTGACTTTACATTTTACAGCTTATTGCTGATAAGGCTTTGTACCCAGTTAAAAAAGATCTATATATTTCTGGTTCTTTGTGATAAGTACGGCAAGGAGACACACACACACGCACGCGCACGCGCACGCATGCGCACGCGCACACGCACACTTTACTTCTTTATTTGTGTCCAGAATTCAAAATTGAGTTTCCATAGACACAGACAGACTTTCACAGTCACACAGACAGACACTCACACAGACACAGACACAGACACATGACACATGACACATGACACATGACACAACTCAATAGTCTTCCTTCCTCCCTATTGATTCCTCCATCATCTGGAGACAGTCTTCATTTTTCCGAATTGTTCTTACTTAGACTCTTATCTTGGGCTGATAAAATGATATTTGGTAGATGGGGCCTCAATGATTCCTTGAACTATTTTCTTGATTAAATGTACGGATACTGGTTTGCCAGCACACACTGGGGATCCAAGATTGCCTCTTCCCAGCAGAGTAATACCACTTCAATCTCTTGTTCTTGTTCTCGCTATCTCTCTCTCTATGCACTACACCATATCTCTCTCTCTCTCTGCGCGTCTCTCTCCGTCTCTCTCTCTGCGCGTCTCTCTCCGTCTCTCTCTCTGCGCGTCTCTCTCCGTCTCTCTCTCTCTGCGCGTCTCTCTGCGTCTCTCTCTCTTTCTCTCTCTCTCTCTCTCTCTATCCCTCTATCCCTCTTCTCAGATTCATGGCCTGACTGGGATTGAGACACTTCTAATCGCTGGCCAATTGTCACATTCAGATGATTGCAAAGTAGACATAAAGAATCACCAGCCAGACCGGCAGGAAGGAAGATTAAAATGTCACCCATTAAACGGTTGTCTGCGTGGGATATGGGATGGAAAAGATCAAAGTCACCGACACCACAAACTGTAACCTCTGCTGGCAAAGTGGTAGTTATACCAGAGGCCGGGACAACATGAACAATGTTCACAAACAATCCCCACTCTGCTGACACGGTGGAAGTGAAAGACATTGGCAGTGTAGTGCTTAGCGGGCCCTGACAGTACAGTAACACCCTCAGATCCTTCTCAGAAACGGCAGATTCCAGAGTAAACGCAGACTCCCTTAGGTCTGGGCAGGCGTTCATAGTGTGTGTGTGTGTGTGTGTGTGTGTGTGTGTGTGTGTGTGTGTGTGTGTGTGTGTGTGTGTGTGTGTGTGTGTGTGTGTGTGTGTGTGTGTGTGTGTGTGTGTGTGTGTGTGTGTGTGTGTGTGTGTTGGGAGGGGGATATCATTCCTCCTTTGCCACAAAGACCATATTTCTGGGCAAACATCAGCAGCATGGAGCCTGTGGAGCCTACTGGAAAACAGTGATATGCTCATTTCCCTGCTCTAATGAAAATACACCACTAAACACTGGCATCGGACTGTGGGGTGGGACCAATTGGAAAACCGAAATAATGACCACAGCATTCCTCTCCTCCCAAGTGACGTCATGAAAACGGCATTTTATTAACCATCTTGGACCAACTAAACAGGACCCAGTTTCTCGAAAGCATCATTGCTAACTA
The DNA here is from genome assembly GCF_034702125.1 of Engraulis encrasicolus. NCBI lineage: Eukaryota > Metazoa > Chordata > Actinopteri > Clupeiformes > Engraulidae > Engraulis > Engraulis encrasicolus. The sequence goes on along the minus strand of NC_085862.1, from coordinate 30,402,085 downwards.
GTTAGTAACTTACTAGGTCTGCAATGAGAAATTGAATTGCAACCAAGTAAGTCGCTAACTTAGTTAGCAACAATGTTTTTGAGAAACGCACCCCTGGTCTTGCCCAGGCAAGTGTGTGATGCGATATCGTCTCAAAGAGGACATTCTAGTCCAAGAAGGTGTGGGGTTGTGCTCCGGAGGATGCAAGCGACTGGGAGCAAGCACAGCGTGACACCTAGAGAATTCCTCCCACCATGTCAACCTCCCCCCTCCTAGAAGGATCCCCAGGCTCCATGGTAGTGCTGCACGATATATCGAAAATGTATCGATATCGCGATATCACGGCTGGCAATACACGTATCGCGCTGGTTAAATCGCGATACCTGCTTTTTAATTTTTAATAACAGCAAATTTGGGGGAAAGGTTAAAAAAGGTTGACATTTTAAGTTGATACTGTATATTAGCCATGCTTTTTCATAATAAAAATAATATTGGAAATAAAACATTGCTCTCAGTTGTTTCATACATGATAAAGTGTATGGCAAGTAGAGAGGGGAAAATATATGTATATGGGTGGTTGACGTGACGGCTTGTTTTTTCGTAACATTGGTTAAAAACCTACAAAACTGTTATTTTCCCTTTAAAAAAACAAATGTCAATGAAAGAAGATGTGGTAAATCTAAGTGGTAAAATGTGTGTGTGTGTGTGTGTGTGTGTGTGTGTGTGTGTGTGTGTGTGTGAGCGCGCGCATGTGTAAGAGAAACGTCCACAGGCCTGCAGTCTGGCGGGTGACACACCAACCAGAAGCTGAAGATCAGAGAGAGAACACTAAATCTCACAACGCCTGTCCACAGGGGTGAAAGAGCCCGTCATGCTACTTCCCCACGCCAACTGATTACAGAGAACACCCCCCCCTCACCCCTTTTATCATTGACTTCCTCTGGATTAAGGCGGGGGAAACCTCGGAGCATTCAAGGAAACCCAAAATTGCTCAGGGTTGGCCAATGCTCTGCTCTGGGGCTAAAGTCTGCACAGTTGGGGGGTAAGTGATGGCGCAGGCTGCTACACATTCATGGAAAATCCGCTTACGTGCTGTCAAAGTAGCGCATGGGCTTGAGCTATTCCCCACTTTATCAGTGGAAATCCAACAAAGTGATCAAATCTTTATGTATTGGCTTTCAGTTCCTTAAAGAAAGCCATAACAATCACAAAACAGTCTGATGTAGATGATTCTGGTGACATGGAATCTTAAGTCAGTAATGCAATTATTGTTTTTCTTAGATGTTCCAACAGGTTGGAAGTTGAACTTACAATGTTGTGACTGATGCAGCTTTGTGCAGCCGTACTACAGTCTGTCTGGTATCATCAAACAAATTGTGCAATTATTTGACATTATATTCAATCTTTCCAAGTTTGACACCAGTTCTTGACTTCTGACTGGATCTTCTTCCTTCCACAATGACTACGTTTATATGATGGTTTTCATTCCGAATGAATAATTAATACTTAAATAGTTCCATCAAGTTCAGGCATGAAAACGGGTAAGGGGTGAAAAAGTTGAGAAAGGTGCGGCGTGGCGCGGTGGCACGGAGCGGCGCGTGTGCTGCTGCGGTGCGCGTGTGCTGCTGCGGTGCGCGCGAATGTGTGGTGTGCAGTGGCGTTTTTGGGGGATAGTGTTGAGTCATACCAGGGGGGTCTGTGGGCATGGTCTCCCATGGGAGAAAATTTAGCTAAAACCGTCTTTAAATGATGAATTTTGAGCATACTGTAGCGACCCAGGGATGGTGAACATAAGAAGAACTGTCAACCATCTTCGTTACTTCATGATTGTCATGCTGTCATGTCTGATGAGGGGGGCAGACAGACAGACAGACAGACAGACAGACAGACAGATAGATAGATAGATAGATAGATAGATAGATAGATAGATAGATAGATAGATAGATAGATAGATAGATAGATAGAATGGGTTTTGGTTCTCAGGCTTTTAAAAAAATAAATTCCCCCTTGACCTCATCAAAACCCTGCCAATGCCCCCCTTAAAAATAAAATAGACTAATGCCCCCCAATGGCAACTAAGCACCCCTCCTCACTATCCAATGTCCCCTCAACGCTTGCCTGGTTGTGATCTCGTTTGAACAGTTAATCATCATATTTCAGACAACTTGTAATACAAAAAATCTTTGACACAGTTTGGATAAACTACTGAAATTTTTGTCCATTCACCTAGTATATCTGTTTCCCTATAAAAAATAATAATAGGAAAGCTCCAACTTTGACCGTGAAAAAAAACTGTTTGACCGTGTTCCACTAGATTTTTAATATGTAATTTAGATGTAGGCTACCAAGGGATTACAAAAAACTTGGCATGATTCCTAAAACAATTTGTCCCGTGTCAAACGATTGACTAAGTTAGGCTTCGCTCTTTCTCCCTCTCCCTCTCTCTCGTGCGTGCTATAAGAAGCCGCAGCATTCGAAGCAGGTTGGATGCCTCGCGTAGATATGCGCTTCTTCCCCGGCCGTAGCGCATACTATTTCGCCATTCCGTAGCGCACAGACCCGTTAAAATAGCCGTCAGGAAAACGTGTCGTAAGCCTACCCAAGCGTTCATTAAGGGAGCTCTTTTGAGAATAAATACTTTTTCACGTGGGCAGGGCAGTGTTTCAAATTATTAGGAAAACAGCTTAACTTCTGTGGCTAACTACATCCACTCCCTTCTCATCGAAATGCTTGCGTCTTGATGTTCTCATAACAAGAATCATGATCTCAAATAGCTACCTCTCTGGGAAACGTGTAGACTATCTGTGACAGATCGTTTGGACATTTTCTTATAATCAGAGATGTTCTAGAACTAAAAAGAAAGATATTTGATACAACCACGCCAGCCCCGCAGACCAAAGCTTCACCTGTTTAAAACGCTTTCAAAGATAAGTATGAAGGGCGGGACTTAGATTGAGCTCGTTCACGTTATTGGCTGTGCCGACAGCAACAAATGCTGTGATTGGTCAAACGTCATTGTCAGTTGTGGAAAGTTTTCTGCGGTAGAGCCATTGAGAGTAAATAGAACGCTACACAATGATACAGTAACTTGGCGCTACACTTTTCTCCTCGCTCGACCCCCCACCCAAATTTTCTCCTCGGATCTACACGATTCACAGAAATGACCCATTTTGATTTCAAAACGGCGAAATTCGCCGAAAGGTGAGGGATTTTCATGCCTGCAAGTTAGATTGCACTTTCATTCAATTCTGAATCATGTTTACATGATGTTTTCAAGCGTTAAATGAAGTTTTATTCGAAAATTACATTGAATTAATTCAGAATTAAATGTCCAATGTAACCAAGTTTCTCAGTAGCAAAGAGTTAAACAGGCCCAACCGCGATGCTAACGGAAGGGCACTTGTCTACTACGCGGCTGACCCGGGTTCGATTCTGGCCCGGGCACTTTGCCGACCCTTCCCTGTCTCTCTATCCCAACTTACTTACTGTCACTACCTTCGCTGTCCTATCTAGTATAATTCTAAACGAAAAAATAAAGGCTTGAAAAGCCCCCCAAAAAATACTCTCGCAGTGACTTCAAACAAGTTCCACTTTGAAGAAAAATGGGTGTAAACTACAGGCTTTTCAGTGGCGTGTATGCCTAGAGATCAATGCCACCGGGTGCAAGTTATACCTGCTTTGGATTGAATTGGAGGTGTCTGACATCATTTGAAGCAGGCCCATCAGAATTCAAGTGTTGTAAAAGTACTCCTTAGCTTGACACTGAACACTGACACTGGGTGTGTATGCTGTGACTGACAGGCAAGGGAAAGAGATATACCCAAGGAGTACATCCTTCATACCTCAATTCTTTCTTTTCCAAATAAACTTCTGTCTAAACTCTCAGACAAAATTGGATGTCAGTGAGGGAGAGCAACAAGGGAACCTCGGTGTGTGGCAATTTAGAGCTCTTAGTTACGCTGGCTGTAGCAGTAGGCTTGCTCATTGTCTGTGGACTTTTATCAAGTCAGAGTTTTCCCCGATACAATTATTGCAACAAAAGACTTGCAGCAGCGGTTCCGGCACAGTGGCATATTAAGCTCAAAGAACCAGGAGATGAATGTAACTATAATTAATACTAGGAATTGGCACACCACTAAAACCCCTTATTGCAAATAAGTAGATTATTCTGTTATCTATATTGTTGAAATTCAGGTCATCTAAAGAAATGGCTTAGCCCAATTACGCATTGAATTAGTCATCTTACAAAATATTTCCATTTAAAGTGAGCTGCTTAAACTGGACTGAATTAAATATTGAAGCATTATATGGCACTTCTCAAAGAAGGATAACCAGATTAGCTGGCTTCAACAATGCTTCATAGAAATGTAGTTTAAAGTTCCAACTTCCCGCAAAAATCTGATGCTTCTAAATATGTAATGTGATAGCCCGCTATCTCTGCCTCATGCTTTTGAGGGACTGTAACTGAACCTCATTAACTGCTTCCCTCTTGGCCTTCCCACTTCTATAAAGAACTCACTTCAGGTACACACATGAAAACACAAAGAGAAGCAAGTACATCCTTCAAAAAAAAAACATACAGTATTTAAAGTTTGAATGTACAGAGAGGGCTTCAAAAGAGCGAGTCTGAAGACTCTGCTTTGATCCCATCGGTCTCTGTCAACAACTTTCAACGAAAGAATCAACAGCCCTGACTCCAGAATGCAGACAGATAAATGAAATGAAAAACAGAATGCAAACAAATAAATGAGACAGAGCTGAGTGGTAGAGAGAGAGAGAGAGAGAGAGAGAGAGAGAGAGAGAGAGAGAGAGAGAGAGAGAGAGAGAGAGAGAGAGAGAGAGAGAGAGAGAGAGAGAGAGAGAGAGAGAGAGAGAGACAGACAGACAGACAGACAGACAGACAGACAGAGACAGAGAGCAATGAGATGTCTGGATATTGTCAGATCACTGGGGCTTATGTAAAGTGGGCTCTGCCAGTTGCTAAACTAAACGGGGGAACGAGCATCTAAATCCCCCTGGCTGGCTTTTTTACTTGTGGAGCCCGCTCTGGTGGCCATTGTTTCTCTACACAACAACCACACATTCATCTCTGACAGAGCTGTGCCCCAATCTGCACTGGTACATCATGTCTTATGGTACACTGTGTACTGTAGGCCAGCAGTGCTTCTTTAATCTGTTGTAAATATTGTATACACTTCTTGTGGATTTTAATATATTGCAGTACAAAGTTTAATATATTGCTGTACATCTAAATTACTTACCTAACTTTAGTACTTCTATACTAATTCATTGCATCTCTGGGAGGTCCCAAACTACTTTTCACTGTACTTGTACAGTGACCATTAAGAACTTCTACTGCTTCTTCAACCTGGACAGCACCACACATACTTTTTAAGCTTTTCTAAAACTGCAAAGTGCATAAACTTTCCTCTTTCACATTAGCCTCCATGTGTGTACTCTGTGTGCATTTCATACAGCTGTACAACAAGTGAAGTGAACAAACTGTACGTGAGTGGCGAGTGGTGAAGCCTACAGACTCCATAAAATTGTACCCTGTCAAGCTTTCTAACTCTGCCATTGTAAATGGTCAGACTTTTCTTTGAGAAAACTCTTCTTCACGGCTTTGTTAGTGCTGCGGTTCTCACACAAGCCCATGTCCATTTATTTCAGCAGGAGTGTGTGTCAGGGCCAGGGCTTCGTTGCCTGGTACCTTCACCGCTCCAGGCTCCGTGACTCAGTACTCTGGGTGATTTAAAGGCTGCCGGCTCTTGGCAAGAGAGGTCTGGAAAATGGAAGCCCTGTTAGACAGCTTCCAGTTACGCTGACAAGGGCTCTCCAACCATGCAATAACAATGCAGCACACAGCCACTTGGACACACAACCACACACATAGAGATCAAAGAATGCAGGGTTTTTCATGGCCCATGCAATACCAATATTTTATGAGAGACGGTCAGATGATGTACAATTCCTCAATTAATGGGAAAGTCAGAACGCACATAATCATGCTCATAACAAACATTCCATCCCTGCCATCTAGCAAGAGTTACAACACAACATGTAAAACTTAATTTGTCCTGGTCCTTTTATATATATATATAAACTTTCAGTCACACTTCCTCTAATGTGAATCTCTACAAATAAGCCTAATGTTATTCAATAATTGCCTGACACTTATGTCAAAAAACACACCAAGTATTAACCTGATATAACGATCAACCAACACCAGTGTTTCCCATACATTAAGGAAACTATGGCGCACCGCCATAGTTTAAATTTGGCCGCCATAGTTTCGAAAATGTAAAAAATAAAAAAAAATAAAAAATTAACTTTTTTTTTTTTTTTTAAACGCTTTGCGTTTTTGTTAAAAACGATTTGAATTACGGTTTGAATTTCCTTCGCATTTTCCTCCTGGAGTAAATACATCCTATAGACTCTGTATTGGTTAGATAAGTAGTCCCACGGTAACACAGAATGAGGGGAAAGCATTAGGAAGTGACCGTAAGGGTATTACAGTTGATTCATGTGTGCACACGAGTATCATCGGGTGAGTAACAGAACATGTGCGCAACGATGCGTTATGACACGCCGATATGCGAGGATCTTCGTCCAAATCGCTAGTCGCATGCATCATCGCTAACTGCGTTTACATCGCGTGCCGCGTGTAAGGGAAATGTTAGTTGTTGACATGTATGGAATTCACTTCAATTTGTGCTGTTTCTTGCTTCAGTTGTGGACAAAACGATTGGCCAAACTCACAATAGAAAGCCTTTACTGTGCTACTGTCCCAGAGAGCTGAAAAAAATCCTTCATAGAAGAAGTCACTCTTAACAGGGGTGTTAACCAATCCAATGAGTTCTCTCGTTGCTCTCTCTCTCTCTCTCTCTCTCTCTCTCTCTCTCTCTCTCTCTCTCTCTCTCTCTCTCTCTCTCTCTCTCTCATAGTAGCCTACTATTTACCCATAACAAATGGTGAATTTCTGAGCCCTTTTTAATTTGTAGCCTATACCAGTGTTTCCCAACCAGGGGTACGTGTACCACTAGGGGTACGCGAGCATACTGCAGGGGGTACTTGGAAAGATGTTATTATTATAACAAATGTATGTAGCAGTCACACCAGGACAGAGAAAGCGATATAGAACATGAATTAGGGGGTACTCATAGCACAACAAAGAGGTTTAGGGGGTACGCGAGACAAAAAAGGTTGGGAAACACTGGCCTATACCACTGAAGGCATGATAATGCTTCATCATATTTTAGAAATAGGGCCTATGTGCCTTTTATATTCCAAATGTTTATCATTTTGAAATTGTTTCAGTTGTTTATGACTTGTGTATGACTGAAATTATCTCTGCATACTATCAGTGCTGCATTGCTTTGTAAATATAGGCTATTCAACACACTTTAAAAACACACTGAAAAGATACGGCCATAGTAGCCTACTAAAAACATTTTGTTCATAATAATGGTGATTAATAAATGGTGGTCTTAAATTTTCATACTGACATCCTTAAATTTGACTTGGTAGATCACGGCAGACCATCAACTTCAAAAGTAGATCTTGGTTAAAAAAAGGTTGGGCACCCCTGCTATAGAGAGAACCACAAGTGCTTGAAAGACAGGGATCAAAAGCCTAGTCAAGTTGTTGTAGTTTACTTGGGTTTGGGAGCAATATAAAAAAACCTTCAGAGGAGGGACAGTTGGGATGAGTTTACTAACACTCCCTAGGCTTTGTTTTACAGTTGTAATGAGTTTGGTGACAGACCTTCATTGACACAGCAGAGGAGACATCGGGCTGCATATAGAAATTAATGTGTAATGAATGTGAATATAGACATAAATGTGTAATATGTTGTTCAGCCCTTTTAATGGGAGGAATTTGGAAAAAAAACTGGCCCTGTGACCAGCACCCCTCATGTAGAATGTGTACGCCTACAGATATGTGTGGGGGAAAAGGCATAGCCTACCCTCTAATACCCTTTTTATCTATGCGTTAACAATTTCACAGTGCTCTTAAATTCTTATCTCTGCTCCTATTTTGTTTTATTGTTTCCCAGACCCCTGCATGAGGGACGAATGAAACTGTGTTGTAAACAGAAATTATTCACTGTACTGCATTTTTTGACAATGACAATGTACTACTATTATACAAGTCATGGGTAAAATGTTATGTAGCCTTATTTCTCAAAATATAAATGGCTGAAATATAGGACCAGGCCTACAGTTTCTCCATGCGCCAATGTCATACTGTAGTCATTGTTTTGCCGTTTTGCATTTACGCTGCAAGAATACAACCCGCACCCCCCAAAAAAAAAGGCCCGTGTGAGAAGAACCCCCCCCCACCCGGACAAAATAAACCCCGGCTGCCCCCATAGTTTCCAAAATTTCTGTGGGAAACACTGAACACAATGCATCTATAAATGTACTCCTCTCCCTTACCTACCTGAGCGTTATTCCATAGAAATTATGCAACAAAATACAATGAAATCCATTATATATTCTGCAAAACTTCTTCATGCACAGATAAAAGGTACACATTTCATGTGATCATTATCATAGAAATACCATGGCATGTGATTGATGTTATGAACGTGACAAAAAGTTCACTTTATATGGAAGTACTAACTTTTTTGCTTCTACCTGAACAGACCAGCAAGTCTTTTCTTACCTGTCCGCTGGTTCCTCTGAGGACACCTTGATTGATGGTTTGCCATGAGACGGGTAGATTTTTTTTATGCACCTCTCCTTCTGCAAGACATTTCTTAGGGGAGAGCCTTCCGAATACAGGCTTTCTGTTTAGATGTGATGTGCGGAGGCTGAGTGACACTGAATTTCCACCACTTTCGAAACAGAAGAGCAACTGCTTCTGTCATATTTTAAGTCAGTGATTCTCAAACTGTGGGACGGGGCCCGCGAAGGCATTCCAAGTGGGCACTGAAATCATTTTCAAGAAATCTACATAATATTTATGTGTGTATTGCTGTTGACTATTTGTCCGAGTTGTATTGTTTATTGTGTCAGAGGTGGAACGCCAACATTTGTAAAAGTTGGAAAAGGTTGGAAGCCACTGTTTTACGTCAAAGCTGTACCTTGCACATACCAGCACCACACAGGCTATTGTTCTCCTGTTTCCTCTTATATTCCCACACATGTTTACGCTTGCTCTCCTGTTTTATTCATACTCTTAGCAGCATATATGATGGTTCCACCTGGATTTCTAGATTTGCATGAACTACCGGGAAATGAAGTGCTTATCAAACAGGTGTGAGGTATGTCTAAGAGAGCTCTCTCTCTCTCTCTCTCTCTCTCTCTCTCTCCCTCTCTCCCTCTCCCTCTCTCTCTCTCTCTCTCTCTCTCTCTCTCTCTCTCTCTCTCTCTCTCTCTCTCTCTCTCTCTCTCTCTCTCTCTCTCTCTCTCTCTCTCTCTCTCCATCTCATCGTCCCTCTCTCTTCGTCTCTCTGTGTATGTATTTCCATCTATTAGGCCAACGCCTGCATGACAAAAAAACACTCCAAAATCCATTTCAGTTTAATCCACACATATCAGTGCATGGCTTTTCAATTAGCCCTCTGGTGCCCCAACAAGAAGTAACTTAAGCTTATGGGTTAGGAATTTAAAACATCTTTTTGGGATGACTTTTTTCAACACTGGAAGAGGTTAATATGCTGCACAAGGCCTATTTTTTGTCCAGTTCTTTTTAAAAATGAAATTTACTGTTCACTTGATAAGAGGTGCAAAAGATTACAGCTTTATCTTATAGCACCTACTGACAAGAATTATTCAAAATGCTCCAAATAGCCGTTCCTCCAAATCCCACCAAAAGTACTGCAAGTTACTCAAGAAGTCTGTCTGATGGTGGAATCATTTAAGTAGGCCATAATTTATTCCCTTCCCTTAGTTTTTTTTGCCCAGATTTGGCCCATCATTTTGCATTAATCTATGAAATGTTCCTAATTTCCCCGCAACTGACATTTATGGAGCAATTCTGCACTAACAACATACGGGTCGGATAGGAAGCAAGCAGGTTCAATCCCTCTTTCAGGAGACGTTAAGTGTAAAGCACCAGACCTTGTGGGATGCAGAAAACACAGTCCACCACATTGACAAGAATCTGGCTCCCAAAAGTCTTCATGCAATGACAACCATTATATGAAACTACCTGGCATAAATTCCATAAATTGTTAAGTGGGATGTACCCACGGCTTGAAGTATAGCCTGGGTCATTTTCCTCTTTCCATTTACACTGCATCAAATAAAGACCTGAAAGGCCAAAACATACAATGGAGAAGTAAAACTACTTCTATTGTGTATTCATAACTTCATACAAAACCATGACTAGCTGTTTGAGAATTGCATGCTTTAACTGAACATGAATAGTCTTATGTTCTGCAAACTGAACTGCACAGTGGTGTGCTCTACGCTGCACATAAAACGGACCCTTTGTGTCCAATATACTACAGAAGCTACTTCAGGGTTTAGAAAAACTGCACTTGGACCAGTATTGAATTTGGCCCCATTAGCCTCACACATATATTGTTTCCATTTCGGTAGGAGATGCAGCAACATCGCTTCAGGCAATTAACGAACAATTTGGGACTTATCGATGTGCCAGTAGACTTATGGCCCATATGGGCAAATCACCGCCAAGGTCAAAGACCTACACAGCATTTACCATTTTCTACCATCCAGATTAGGAGAGAGAGAGGACGAAATATCATCACCTTTAACCATGGGCCTCCAACAGTGAGAATTTTTGGCAATGCCGTTGCCATTTCACGTTGTGGCATAATTTAAACCATAGACTGTGTATAAGCCAAGTGTATAAGCCTGTGAATAAGTCAAGGCAAAATTATTTTTAAGGGTTTCCTGAAATTCCTCACAAGAAGATGACACTTAGTATACATGATCGGGTGACAAAGTATAATGAAAGTTCCTACCACTGTCCAAATTCACATTGCTCGTCATCATTCATGAGGTCTATACCATCAGCCCCTAGCACTGGCTTTCCTTTGAGCAACTGATCATGGAAGGCAGCCATGGACATGTTCCAAGACATGAATTATACAGTGATATTACTGTGTTTGTAAAATGCCTTGACAATGAAGTAACAGCTCACTGTTTGGCATTCACTACCATTCAGATAAACACCGTACATATACAGGGGACTCTTCAATTATTCCCTTCATTTATTAAAGAGCCACCCCACAGGGTCTCTTTCAGTCAATTTGAAATCCACAGCCTCTGTTCAGGGTGCAATTATAAAGGCGGAGCTGCGGATGCTTTTCCAACGTAAGAAGCTTCCGCCTCCTCTGGCTCCTGATAATCTCCTGCCCCCCTCACCTCACCCCTCCATCTCCCACCTCCACAGTCTGGGTGGCTACTAGCTACATGTGTCTCTTGTGGGGCATTAAGAGCCAAAGTGAAGAGGCCCCCCTAAATGAGAGCGGTAAATCCCAACCATGCTAATCACGAGCCCCCCAACACGCACGCAGACACACACAAACACAGCTTTGACTGGGCCTAGGAAAAAGTCATCTGAAAGGGCCCTATCACCCAATTCAAACAATGTAATGATGAGCACCCAATTCTGGGCACAGAACAAATGACCCATTTGCCGACCTCTGTCGGCTTTCCACACACACACACGCACGCACGCACGCACGCACGCACGCACGCACGCACGCACGCACGCACACACGCACACACGCACCCCGACTGTGGATAGGAGGATTAAAATCTTGGCACCACGACTTCACGCCACATAAAGCAAGGGGTATTAGGACTATTAGGACATTCGGCAACACAAAACAGCAGGTGACAAACTGCATCTTTGTGACACCACAGGATTGTACATGTCTTCTGTTCCACGTGCCAAAAAAAATATTCCAATTTTACAGCCAGGCATTCCAAAAATCAGAAAATGATCAAAAGTGATCAAACACCACTCCAAGAGTATTACATGCTTGATTTAATCTGGTTATGATTCAAAACGCTGATCAGCAGAGGATGATGCTCAGAGTTGATTATCAGAGAAATAAGATTATCACAGCGAAACAAACATACGTCATAGACTCTGACAGCCTGCCTGCTGCGTGAAGAAACAAGGGCATGAATTATACAAAAGAAGATATTATTCTGTTCCAAGACGTTACTTTGTCTTTACTTGTTTAAAGTCCATGTATGCTACAGTCTACACTGTAGCAATAAAAAGGAGAAGTTTTAGCCATTACATTGCTCTGTTTGTTGCATCAGTTCGTATGTAAAAGGAGCTTGGTCTACAAAACCCCATGAAACAAGATAAATAAGCATCTCTCAAATGCCTCTTTGTAGGCTACTACAGAACATCACTGCAACTTGTCAGACCACTGGCCGTCATTATGCGGGTGCAAGTATGGGGATTATGGACTAGACTGATGCTGTATTTCCAATATCAAAGTTCATTATAGCCATTTCAAAAGCATAATGATGCAGTTGACAGGAGTGAGCTTTGGTATGATCAAATGTTTCACAAAGCAATTAAAATGCAACACTGCAGGACATATGAATAAAAAACGCATAAATAAAAGGGAGTTCCTCTTTGTAAGTCGCTCTGGATAAAGCATCTGCTAAATGTAATGCATTGCGTACCAACACTCAAACAGTAAGAACTGGTAATAGTTCGTTGAGAACTCTTGAATATAGACTAAGACAAAGCTGTGGACTGAGCTATAGTCAACATTTGCATCTGATGTATTGCTGACAAAATAATTGACCAGCCATGTGGTGTGTGCTTCCAAAATCTTTCATTCCACATTTAACTGGGATAGAGTGATGTGGATTCGCAATTATTGCATAGTCAGGTTGAAAATGAAAAAAAAAACGAAGGCAGAGCAGATGGTATCTTGAGCGATGACAAGTTGAAAAATGACCTGCAATTCTTGGGCTGACAATGCACGAGTAATTAACCACCCTAATTAACCGAGAAGGAAACTCCAAAGGCGTGTGTAACAGGGATCAGTGTCAGGCCAGTGACAGTACAGTACATGAAGCTGTACGCACTTCACCACGAGGTCCCTCGCATGTCAATGTTTCTGTCAAACTTTCCGCAGTGTGTCGTCACTGTTCTGCAATTTAAAAAGGATGTGGAAATGACATCTGCGTTTACACTTCACTACACCTCAGCCTCGCTAGTGGCTTCTTCAGGGTTGCAGCTGGGTGATGATACCAACTGCTCAACGCAGGTGGAAATGGCTTCTTCTTAACAGTAAATAACCTCTGGGCTCTGGGAATCAATGCTAAGTGAAGCATAGAAGATTTTTTTTAAAACTTTCTCTGACTAAACAAGGTCATGTAAGATTAACACTTTGAAAAGCGCAGGCTTAGCTAATGTAAAATGGCAACTTTTCAAAGGTAAAAGCTATAAGTTAGAGTATGCTTTGTTTCATCCATTGTTCAGCAAAAAAACACAGTTGAATACCTCATGAGACATGTGGTGACAAAATGACAAAAAGAGCCCCATGTTACCAAGCACAATATGTAATGTGCAGCCAGGAACCACAGCACAGCAGAAGTAAACAGAATCCCCTCCACTTCCCCTCCGCATGCCAGACGGAGCAACACCGCATAGTGTGAGCTATGGACACCCACCGCCTCTCGTCCAATATTAGCTCATCACGACACCCTCCTTATGCCTACAGCACCACACCAGCTGGGACATGGAGGCAAAAACTAAAGACGTCAGGGAATTTCATAAAACGTATACATGTTACCCAAGTAATGGGGATAAATCACCAAGCACTGGTCCTCTTTGCTGGTAGTTTACTAGGTGAACAACACTTAATCTGATGAAGCAACAGGGCGTTGTTCACCTAATACTACCAGCAAAGAAGACCAGAGTTTGGTGACTTCTTCCCCTTTTACTTGGATTACTTTGACTGCACATCACCAGTGCTGCCTGGTCAGTGGTTGTGCACAGGGACTCTGCTTTGATATAGTTACCCTTGTGAATTAAACAAAAACTGGCCCAGCGATTATTTACGAAGTGAAATCCAAGATCCACCAACCGTTTCCTTGTCAAATATTAGCTGATAATGACACTCTCATGCCTTCAACACCACACTAGAGCAACCCATATTTACACGAACATAAAATCCAATATCTGAGTACCATGACAAATACGTAGAACAGGTTTCAATCTTAATACAGATCTTGTACCAAGAGTATAAATCATTCACAAGCCATGTATGCAGTGCACACATCCTTCTTTTCTCATAGACTAACTCATTGGGGTTGGCTTTTGCTGACTTATGTTGTGTGTGTGTGTGTGTGTGTGGGGGGGGGGGCAGCAGGTGGCCAGAGACCTCAGATCAGACTTAATATCTACTGGCATTAAAGTAATCCCCCTGTGCTGACTAATTGCTGATAATGGCTTCCTCATAATCACCCTGATCTCACAGGGCAGACACAATCTCATTTTATTAGTCATTGTACAACCCAGAGTACAAAAGCCCTTCTGAGGCAAGACAAGGAACTCTTACAGTCTGCCAAAATCATGTGTCCAAAGTCTGTGCATGGGTGGTTGACGTTTATTAAACGTCTATTTTTATTTACGTTTTTAACGTTTTTATTTACGTTTATTAACATTTATTAAAGGCGTAACGCAAAAAAGTGTTTCTAATTGCAGAAAAAAATGATGGAAAAAATGGAAAAAAATAAAGCACTTGGTGGTCCGTGGAATTGCGCCTTATTTTTGCCATTTTTGGGAAAATGTGTCCTGCATCAACACATTGCATAGGCATGTCACACCGCAGGAAAATGAAGTCACGCCACAGGAAATTCACTGCATTATGGCCATTTTAATTGTATACATGACTGACATCTGAGCTCATGCTAACTTGATAATGATATTGTGTTTAATCTTAATATGTGTTTTCATTTATTAAAAAAAAAATGTTTTTTCCTTCTATAAGAGCAGTCACACCACAGGACACCATAAAATGAACCTAAGCATTGCGTGACAGAAACATTGCCATATGAAGACATATTAAGAGGTTAATAGTCACCATAAACTTCCACAGCACTCTCCAATAACTGAGGTACTGACTGGTTAGGAGCCAGTCTTTAAGACCCTTGTAGTTGGCCTTGCAGCTGCCCATTCACAAACATTGACATACATGTCACCCCACAGGACGCAATTTGTGTTACGAAATTGAACTTGTAGTTAATATTACTGTCGTGAGTTTTTTTCACATTCACATATCTTAATATAAAGTTAACATTTATGCAATCATGCCAAATTCTTCATACATTAATAAAACCTGGAATATAATATATATATAAATTACCCAACAACATTTTGAATAATGTTACAGTCACACCGCAGGCTATTTGACATATAAACCTTTACATAAATCTTAACAAAAATGTTTCTTTTCATCTAAGACTATGAAACATAATGTACCACATCTTCTTTCATTGACATTTGTTTTTAAAGGAAAAATAAGAGTTTTGTAGGTTTTTAACCAATGTTACGAAAAAACAAGGTGTCACGTCTCCCACCCGCATACAGACACTAATATTGCTATATTGTAAGTTGGTATCACACAAATAAACATACACGCGCACGCACCCACGCACGCACGCACACACGCACCCACGCACCTTCAGTCAAAAGACTATTTTCTAATATGGAAACATTAGACAAAAGCTTTTTGAATCTTTTGAATCTTTGAATCAGTTATTCAAAGTTATTAAAAGTTTGATCAACCAACTGCCAGTTGCACTTGATCCAAAAAAGGACAACGATTCATTATTTCAGTCACACAGGCTCACCAGTCGAAGCAGTTCTTGAAATTCTTTGGCATTTGAAGGGACTGTCAGAATGGCCTGGAAAATGGCACAAAACTTTTTAAGTGTGTTACAGAGAAAAGGGGTAGGCAGTATTCACAATGCTGACTAACGCTGTGGGGCTATGATCTCAATCAGAGACCTAGTTTCAAACTGTGCACTCATTTTGGAGCGAGGGTCCTTTTTCCCTCTTCCTTCCTGAGCAGCCCAAACAATTTGATGTTGCTCTGACAACAACTCCAAAGCGTGTGTGTGTGTGTGTGTGTGTGTGTGTGTGTGTGTGTGTGTGTGTGTGTGTGTGTGTGTGTGTGTGTGTGTGTGTGTGTGTGTGTGTGTGTGTGTGCACCCTGGTAACTGGCTTCCATCATTGTTCTCCCACTTCCTCTCACAGCAGACCCTTCCTGAAAGCTATACCCCCTCTGACCAGAATAGAAGGAAAAGGCAAACCTCACATAAACACTACTCTAGCAGATGGGGCTAGATGGGGGCTGGTGTTGAGAGCATCTAGGAGAGGAGATATATTTTGGTGGTGGTCTACATTTTGAGTCCAACCATTTCGCACCTTTATTTCACAGATTTTGCTTAAGTGGTTCTGACACAGCAAAAACACTGTCAACTTTTTAAGTTTATGAACTTGAAGTACCCATTTCTAACTGAGGTAATTATAGCCAGGAAGTAAGACAGTACATGGCAGAAAACCCATGAAATTTGTCAAAAGTTCTTTCCTTGTTTCTCGTGAGATAAAAAGAAACTTTGGTCATTTGGTACTGTTCTGCGGACATATTCAGTGCAAAGTCACCCTTCGAGGGAGGACTGCGGTCATATGGTGAATGAATGAACAGACACAGTCACAATGCCAACAGGGCAGGAAATCGTGGATGATTAAAAAGGCTTAGTCAGGGTGTTTCAATATATTATTCACAGCCCCTCGCTCTTCATGCTCATGTGAGACGGTTCAGAAATATCTGATTAATATCAAAGTCCAAAGCTCTGCCTTACTTCGAATTATTAACAGAAGTCCAGAGGTGTCACGACTGCAGAATTCCTGATTATTACTGTACCGTACAGATATCTGACGTCACACTTTGCACAGGTCTGGACCTGAGTCTTCTTGCAAAAGAAGAGCTACTTGACTTTCAAAGCAAAAGCTTAACCTTGACTACAACTTATAAAAAACATTTTAGAAACTCTTTTGACATGATTTAAAAAAAAATGGTTTCAGAACTCTGAAAACATTTCATGTACTGCAATTATTACTGACAAACCTTTGAATCAACTGGAGATTTAGACCCAGCATAGTGCAGGGTAATTACATATGAAAGAGCATTATTTTCAATAAATGTGTGTTCACTGTGTGTTCACTCAGTGAGTACCTTAAAATCATGATCGACCAGGTGATTTTCTAGGGAGCATGTTAATGTAGGTCTGCATAGACAGGTGCACTAAATGCAACCACGTAATTACATGAGTGCATTTAAAAAAGTGAGTGAAGATGAATGCAATGCAACGTAATTGAACAGGAAGAGTGGTGCTGCCAACCCGAGATCCAATTATTTCTTTCCAGCTGAAAGTTGAAAGCGAACACAAGCTCAAACACGCCAGAGCAATATTGAAAGAAAAAAAAATCCCCTGAAAATAAATACTCAAGATTTACAGCTCGGATGGCTTCCACTTAAGAAGTCACTCACTCTAAAACACCTCAGAGTGTGTGCAGTACATGACATGAGCAGAGCTCTCGTTCTGGTAGAGGGAGGAGGGAGGGGTGGGATGGAGGGGGGAGATGCATTAGTGTGGGTGATGAATGGTCATCACGCTAATACGCCTGCCTTCAACTATTACAAATTAAACTAAGGCTCCCCTCTCTCTCCCCATCATGAAAAGCAGAGAGCCTAAGGAAGCCTATAAATCATCAGTGCCTTGGGGCTCTGTCTGACATAGGGAGGTCCCTCTCAAGCATGGGAGGCAGGGGATTGGAGTAGTTGTTGTAGATTTGAGACAGGAGATCTCGCCAAGACTAGCTTTTATAAAATGTGACATTCACCTTGATTTTATCCTTTTATTTTCAACCTTTTCATTTTTTTGCTTTGATTCATCATTCATCTGGTGTTTTTGTATGCTTTTACTTTTGTGATGTATTCAAATGGCTTTGTGTGTATGAAATGTGCTTTGGAACTGGCCTGGCCTTAACTGAAAAGCACTTTGGAGTATGGGGTTTGTAATGAAAAATAATATAGGACACACATCAAGTACCCAGTGTTACAAATGCATTGGATGAGTCAAGCACAGGTAAAGGGCAGAGGTTGTCAACACAAACAAGTCACTTTTTTTCAAGCATAGGGGGCTTTATTATCTGGCGTGAGGAATCATTGTGATTGAACAAGAATGCAGTTGGGTATGTTTCCCAGAAAACTCAATGGCCTTCATAAAATGTGAGTGTGCATACAATAAATACCCAATACGGCATTTGTATCTACAATGCAGTTCAAGACAGCCATTAGATAAAGTATGTATTTTTCTTTCTTAAATCAGAGCACAGAGTTAGCAGGCCTTTGTCTGTGTGGAAAAGCAGGCAGAGATAGGGTTAGAGTAGTGTTTCTCTACGAAGGCTCTAGAGCCCCACAGGGGGCGTTGGAGAGCCCTTGGGAGGCGTTGGAGAGAAGGGAACAGCTTAGTTGCAATTGAGGTGTATTAGTATATTTTATTTTGGTAGTACTAAGGGGGGCGTTGGCAGATTTATCATTTGGTTAAGGGGACGTTGGAAGGCAATGGATGATGTCAAGGGGGGCGTTTGTTCAAGAAAGGTTGAGAACCACACCACTGGGTTAGAGGGTGTCCTGAATGAGTCATCAGTAGAGGAAAGGGCAGAGTAGTCAGGTGCATGGGCTGAGCAAACCGGTTAGCAGCACCTGCACACCTTTGATGTCGACCCCGTCAGTGCCTGGGCCCCTCAGTCCGCGAGGACAAAGGAGCTCACTGGACTGAGACTTAATCCTGGCTTATTATTGTCTGCCCTATCGCTCGCTCTTCGAGTCTTTTGGGTCACAGAGGTACAGTTTTCAAATAGATGTAATGCAAATGGTATAAAATTGCTGTCTGACATTGACATTTGGCCAGCCTACAACAGCAATATTTGCATTTGCATGTTGATTTTTCTTGTGTTAAATGTTGTCATATCAAGATGGCTTTCATGCAAGATGTTCCACTGAATAAAAGAACAAAGAAATATTGGTTGCAAAACGCAGTGTTCTAAGGTTTTGAAGATTGCACAATACTTTTTTTCATTCACCCATTTCAGAAATCTTCAGAAAGTGGAGCAACACTACAAACACATCCTTATGGGTTGTGTTACTCTCGCACTGTGTAAAAGAAGGTCGTTGAAGCAAGTAATTTAGACTGCTATTTACACTACAAACTTTTATCGACAGTATAGAAACACATAACAGATACCACACAACTGAACAATTTCTACAAAGATTTGTAAAGCTCACATTCTTTCATATCCACTGCGCTTGTGGGTCGTGTTGCGAGAAGCCTTCCTGAATAACTGCCCAAGGTGACGCTCATAAATAACACATCTGCTGCCGTGACTTATGGGGGGATCGATCCAGCAATACCATAACAGAAAGAGGAGAGTGAAGCCCGCCGAGGAAAGGGAACATCTTCATCCCTCAGCATAAGAGACCCACTGTCGTCTTACGTACAGCTCAAAGCTGAATGCAATGCACAGACAAGTTGGACAAAGCTGAATGCACGTGGCAAGGTGAACTAATCACATTTCTCAAGAAATGCACTCAGAGAGTGCAGACCTACGCCAAGGAAGCTGTTTGATAGAACATTTGACTATGTTACACCTTATTTTTAGATGCGTCCTAGCATCTCTATAAGAGGGTATGTCCGTATGTTCTAGGCCAGGGATTCTTAACCATAGGCCCGCGGACCAAAGTTGGGCCGCGCACACAACCTCCAGGGCCGCAGAAAACTTTGTTTCGCACCAGTGGGCCGACAGGGCCGCGGGACTGCACGGACAAGTAGCGTTATTAAGCCCAAATGCTTCCGACGCATTAAGAATAGCCTTTCCCCAAATTCAACTCTGTCATAACACAATGACCACACCCCGCTGTTTTTTTGTTTGGGAGAGTAGGAGATTCATCCAAAACAAGATGGAAACACACGTTGTAGGCTATGTGGAAAAATGGTTTCTCAAAATAATTCTAGTTACTGAATCTTTATCCCTTATAGCCTACTTGTCCAAGTTAGTGTCTACACATTAGTCCTTTCACAAATTTTGCTTGATACTGGAAAGTTTTCCAAATGCCTGTGGAATTTCTCTTCACGTCTCTTTCTCTGCACGTTGCGTTTTCACATTAGCAGAAAAGCGTCCTAAATTTGAGATCAGCAGATTCATTACAAATCGCAAGTCAAGAGCTGTCACGCAAACTCTGAGCTGTCAGAGAGGCATTCAAATGTGTGAATGACTCTGGCTGGCTAAACTGAGTGGATTTGAGGAGTGAAATTAAATGAGTGAGATTAATATCAATAATATCAGCCTAACATTAATACAGTTCTATCCCTTGTGATAAAATACTTAATTAATTGCCTATTTATTTTTAATTTATATAATAATATAATAGGCCTACATATTATATAATATAATATAATATAATATAATATAATATAATATAATATAATATAATATAATATAATATAATATAATATAATATAGGGCCTAATATAAATTAATAGGCTATGGGCCCCCGGACGCTGTGCACTGGAAAAAATGGGCCTCAACGTCAAAAAGGTTAAGAATCCCTGTTCTAGGCTAGCAATGATGAAGAATCTTCCAAAAAATCCTGGTTCCAGTTATATCACTTGTTCCTTTGGTCATTTCCAACAACTCCACAAAGTTTCATCCAAATCCGTTCATAAGTTCTTGCGTTATCCTGGTGACAAACAGACAAACAAACAAACAAACAAACAAACAAACAAACAGACAGACAGACAGACAGACAGGCAAACCAATGCAACCGAAAACAACCTCCTTGGCGATGAGGGGTAAGAGCACACAAAACCATGCAGATCTTGAGGAAACTTTGAGTTTGTTTTATTAGGGTGGGCGTTCATTGCTGTGGCAATATCATCATGCATTCAGGGTTGTTATAATGGGTTGCTTGCGTTTAATTGTAATGAGTTCTCCTACCTCAAAGCTCTCGAGGAGAGCTGCCTTGATAAGGCACTTGGCAAGACACTGCAATATTTCCATGGTGGGTGTATGTAAATAGAGCTACACTTCATCAAGAAACAAATTCAAGATCAACACAATCCTGCCAACAAATAATAAAATACAAATGTGGATGAAAAACAACAACACACTCGCGTAACAACACACCCACAATAAAGATGATTAATATCACAGGGTAACATTTTTTTTTCTTCAAGCCATTTTATCACTTTTCTTATCCACCCACTCAAGACCTGCCAGTTATGCGTGCCCATGCCATGGGATTTCTCCATTCCCCGTAGCTACACCACCTCCATGATGCACGCCACGTCCCATAGCATTGGTTTGGGCATAGCCAGCTGTCAGCCATTAGAGCTGCTCCCTCGATTAGAACCTTTTTTTTTCAGACAGGACAGTGGGAGGAGAGACAAGAAACGAGATGGGAGAGAGACGGGGAAAGATTGGGAAATGACCCAGGCCGGAATCAAACCCAGGTCGCCGCCGCCGCAGCCCAGTGCCCAGCCACTTCAGCCACCGCCGGGTCAGATTGCATTTTTTTCACTAAGCAGGTTTTCCCCTGGCAGCAACAACCACCAACCTACGACTTTACAAAAGTTGTAGAAGATATTTATACATTTCATATGAAAATGCACAATAAAGCCTTTCGAATCATGATGGTTACATGTCTCTGATGTCAGCTCGCTAACCCTGTACACACCTTGACTAACACATTTTCTGCGGGGAAACACTACTAAGGATTCTTTGGAGAGGGCTTTCCCCTCCCTCCAAAGGAAGGATGTTTATCGTCACAGTTTATCTTCATGCCTTGACGTGTCTTAGGAGAGAAAAAAATTTCCCCACTAATGAATACATATTGTAAATATTATGTAGCACCCAGAGACTGGGCTTTATCCTGAAACATACCTTTCATATGCCTCACTTTATTTATGGCTACCTGCCACAATATCGACACTGACAGTCATATTGATTTTTAAATGTGTTGCCAATAAAATGAATTTTAGCAAATTAACAACACAACACACTGACATGCTATGGCCTTTCTTGTCATTTTAGTCACACACACACACTCTCAAAGGAAATAGTTAATGTTCATGGACATACAGAATCACACGTACAGTAAAATGTTGACCTAAGCTTACTTCATTTCAATAATGTATGTTCAGCCCACTACTGTCAATAGCAGACACCACACCTCTTTGCATGAGTTACTTATTAGCAAACATGCTAGGAGAGTCAAATAAGGGTAGGCGAAATTACCTACAGGGTTTTTGCCCAAGGCTCCACATCTGCGCGAGAATTCCAATAATGTACTCTCTCCTGAAGGAGTTACACATAAGTGTGCTGGAGGTATAAAAATACATTTGCTAATAGATTTTTTTCACAATGGTAGGACACAGTTAGGAAAAGTAAAGCAAGAAAATATAATTAATGATGGTTCACTTTAAGACACATGTATGTAAATATGATGGCCTCTGTTCTAACATCCTGCAAGTTGATGAAGTAAAATGAACAATTGGATGGAACTTAGTCATCATAGGCAACATGAATTTCCCCTCCTACTCTACTCTACAATTTACATTTGATGAAGCTGATTAACATTCTTCCATACCAGACCTTCCATTATGCATCAACCGCAAAGCGCATATACCCACCACAAATTGGGAACCACAGCTGTGATCATTTATTTCACCCCAGAACAAAGCTTTGCCATCTCTTTTTGACTTTTTGACTCTTTTTGCCAACACTTTTTGAAGATTTCAGAAGAGTTGAATGTGTCCCAATTAAGCATGCCATAGATCTCTTTTACTAGGGGTCTGAGACAGCATTTAAACCCGTTTTTATTATCTATTAAGTCAAATCCTGGCAAAAAAAGGCATTCTCAACACGTTTCTTCTTATAAGCTTAAAGTGATACTGTCCCATTTTTGGAAATAAGCTTATTTTATACCTCCCCTTGAGTTAAATAATAAGGTTTTACCATTTTCCTCTACTTTCAACCGTTCTAAGGGTATGGCAGTGCAAATTTTACCTCCAAGCTAGCAGTTAACATTGAGTCCTATGAGACCAGCTGGCGGCTAACTGGTCTCATAGGACTCAATATTATTTGTTAGCTTGGCGGTAAAATTTGCACTGCCACACCCAGAGAACGGTTGAAAGTATAGGAGTAAAAACTCCTAAAACCCTATTATTTAACTCAAGGGGAGGTGTAAAATAAAACAAAACAAAAATGGGACAGTATCACTTTAAGGAAACTGAATTTTCCCTGGAGGTTTGACTCTGGGGGTATTCATCTGCAGCATCTTCAGCCAATAGTGTCCGGCTGCGTCCTGCGTCCACTAAAGACACGCCCACCTCTCGCTCGAGACACGCCCTCTCGAGACACGCCTACCGGTAGTGGCAGGAAACAGGATTTAGCGCCGCCATACGAATTCAAACAGTGAATAAAAGTTGTTAAACGGTATTTCATATAATGATGAGATACTGAGAACCTCAGCTGATGAGAGCTGAGAACCTCAGCTTTCCATAACTGAAAACGGCATTTTCCTAGCATCTACCAATCCGAAGGTAGCCTACTTTAAGTGCGGGGTTACTTTTCTAAAGATAGCGTTTTGTTTCCTTGGAAACGGAACAGAGATGAAGCCAGACAGACTGACGAAGCGATAAAACAATGTATGTCATTTGACTCGGTTTTGCATTATTATGGATGCATTTCTAATCTTGACATTCTAATGAACAATCTGTGCGAGTTTCAAAATGCGTTTTTATGGAACATGGGAGTAAAATGTGTTAACAGTACGCCCGTCTGGGATTTGTTAGCTAGTCCGCTAGTTAGCTAGCAAGTAAATAGATATTACAATCGATCTGTCTCAATGGCCCAAACATACACAAAGAAACACCAGGATTTGGATGTTTAATATCAGCAATTTGTCAAAGCAAAACATTTTGAAAACATTCACAGACCAGTTCATTATATCCACAGCCTTGAGTGTCGGCAAATCTTCCCACTTTTGACACATGATGTAGTTAGGGTTGCCAACTGTCAATGAAAAAAATACGGGACACTTCATCGTGCCGGGGGTCTGGGGGTCGTCCCCCAGAAAAATTAGCATTTCTTAGATGTAATTTCTTGCATTTTAACGTCCCGTGTCCCGTTTCAGTTCAATACGGAACCCGTACTTTTATCTCTAAATACAGGACGATTCCGTATTTCAAGGGACGGTTGGCAACCCTAGATGTAGTGTAGAGCTAGCACTTGCTAGCTAACTAGCGGGCCAGCTATTTCAACAAATCCCAGACGGGATGTAAACACATTTACTCCCATATCACATAAAAACACATTATGAAATTCGCATAGATTGTCCATTAACATGTCAAGATTAGAAATGCATCCATAATAGTGCAAAACCGAGTCAAATAGCGTGTGCGTAACACATAAACCGCGTCCGTTTCCAAGGAAACAAAACGCTATCTTTAGAAAAGTAATTCCGCACTTAAAGTAGGCTACCTTCGGATTGGTAGCTGCTAGGAAAATACCGCTTTCAGTTATGGAAAGCTGAGGTTCTCAACTTTTAAACAGGACCCATGGTGTGTCTTTAGGTCTAAATTAAAAATATTCTGTGTCAGATCGAAAAAATGAAGTTTTGAATGGGTTTCAATGGCTCCAACGGGCTTCAAAGGGCTGTGGTGTAATCCATTTTTCAGACCGCTCGAGACACGCCTTCAGACCGCTCGAGACACGCCTTCTCAAGACACGCCCCTGTCTTGCAGGACGCAGACAGACCCTACTCTCTTCAGCAGCAGACCCCCAGTGGTAGAAAACGAGAAGGCAGAGAGTGAGTTATATTTCCACAACGACGCAGACTGTTAATTAAAAAGCCGAATCAAATTAGGGCAGCATCTCCATTAGTTACAGCTCGGCCTGTCAAAGGGGATGTTTTTCTAAGAAGCAAAAGCCATGAATCAATCGCAGATCGGACCCCCCCCCCCCTTCCCCCCTTTGAGTGGAAAATGAGTTGCGCTAAACTGGAGAGGAGAGCAAAAGAGACCCAAGGGGAAAGAGAGAGAGGGAGGGGGGGGGTGCTCTGAGGTTGAGTAGACACCAGTCAATATTGAGAAGAGAAGAGAAGAGAAGAGAAGAGAAGAGAAGAGAAGAGAAGAGAAGAGAAGAGAAGAGAAGAGAAGATTTGAAAGTACAGTACATGAAGGTAGATTTAGCCTTTTCACAGTGTATGATCTCTGATGAAGCAGAAAGTCTCTGGATCACCCACAACATAAACTGACAAGGGCTGGTGTAATAACTTCCCCAGTTACATTGTGGATGCACGGGTTCTGACTAGATGGCCACATATCCCTTAAGGGTATGTTTTCACATTGTTCACCCTATCTACAGCCTCTGTTTGGTTACACAATACATGGTAAATATCAAAGGTAACAATGGTTCAATGGGATTTTGATACATGTTCTGTGGTGAGACATACTCTGTACAGAATTCTTGTTTGATGTCACAATATATTCTTATTTGTACTGTTGCAGTCTCAAACATCTTTCAAAAGCAAGCCATTATAAGGTGAGGGATTTTAAACCTATTTACCAACCTTTCAGGACAACCTTAGTATGGAACACCACACAAGCACTCCATGCTGATACACTGCCTTGTGCCTTCACTCTATTTGTCAGTCCCCCTCATTACCTGAGCTGTAGATGGTGATTTTTCCTGATATGCAGGAGAGAAATTACAACTGTGAAACTGTGAAGTGCCTCACAAATAGTGTCAAAGGCAGCGTTTGGTGGACAACCCTTAGAGGATATCCCTCTGAGACTCTAGCGCCGTCTCACAGATGTGGCCTGGCCCCACACAATCCTTCTTGGAGACAGGCGTGATGTATGGACTACCTCCGCTGGCCCGTGTCCAGAGCTCCACCTTGCACATGTCAATGAGGGCTGCCGGTGCCGGTGGCGAGCATAAACAAACCATCTTTTAATTGGACTTTGGTGACCAAATAAATTGAAGCCATGCCTCTCTCTCAACCGACCCAAAAACAAGCCAACCGACATGGGCTTCTAAAAGCCAAGGCCTGAAATGCTGCCTGAATTAATGCACCCTAGTTAATTTGCCACAAAAGGGATTACAATGAGGCAAACTGGAAAATCCTGGAGGGAAAAGAGAGGGGAAAGCCAGGGCATTCAAGACACCGCGCACATGAATGGCAGAGTGGGGGAGGGGTATGCTGTCGGCAGGTGCCAAGTAGTCGCAACAGTTAGCTGCACTGTGCGAGTAATGTTTAACATGAGGTGTTCCTCGTACAACACATTATTGCACGCAATGTTACCGTTTTAAAGGTTGTCCTTAAACACATTACTTTAATGGAATAATACAAACAAAACACTCACATGCTCTTTTAGATATCCATCTTCTCTTGTTAACCTAATCCCCCCCCCCCCAAAAAAAAACCCAAAAACAAATAAACAGGATATTATGACCAGATTATTTTTTTTATCACTTTCTAACTTTTTCAGTTGCTACTTACAGTGACCGTGGCTACAATGGCAATGAAAATTGCGGCAATAAAGGGAGCGTGGAATTTCCCTCGTCGTGCATAAACAGAGATGAGGAGGTTTAAGTGCAATGACTCTTCATTAGCGGTAATGAAAGCCACTGATTGGAAGTTATGAAGTGAAGAGTGGCAGCCTGACTCAGTAACTAAAAAGGGACATTGAAACCCAGAGCAATAATGAGGAAGCAAGCTTCGGCTGGAGTGAGTGAAAATTACTACCACTGCTGTGACTTACGTACACAGAGATGTCAGATTTTAAAATTAAATTAAAGAGTGTTACATTTATTTGCATGTGATTTTGGTGGACCTTCTTCAGTTAGGCCTACACAATATCAAAGGTATCCCTATTTGTACACATAGTACCCCACTGAATGAAATCAGATAGGGGATCATAAAGGAGTTTAGAAAAACCCAAAACATCCTATCCTCCTATTGGAGAATAAAGCCAAGTGAGAAAGACTGCTTTCAAATGGAGTGATCGACAACCTGGCCTTAGAAGCAGCAACAGTCTGACAATCTCCCCCCCACACCAATATCCACCTGAAATTAGATGCAGATGTGGAACATATTTGGTTTTAAAATTAGGCTGAGAAATGACCAGAATATTGAAAATGCATCCAACAATCAACTGTCTTCCAGACATTGTCATAACAGCTACAGGTGTCAAAATAAACACGATGCAACAGATGAAATAGATAGTTTAGCTCCTCATCGTAATTGGCACACACTTTTAGCCATGTACTCCAAACATGAGTAAAATCACCAAACTAAAAGTAAGACCAGTGGAGCTGGAAAACACGACACTAGCAAAGCATCAACATCAAAGCTGTTAAAACTGGTTGAACAGTAAGCTACATCTTATCTAGTGTTTGCATCATTGTTCAGCCGGTGTACTCATTTTTTCAGGCAGACACAGAACACCCTAAACATTATGTTCCCTGCTGACAACGTTTTGTTTTGACACCCATATCAACCTCAATACAAAATCCTCAAGTAAGTCTCTCTGGCAGTACAATTTTAAGTGTCACTATGTAACATTGTACTATGTTACGATAAGACGGTATGCGCTTGGTCCGACAAGTCTTGGCTATATGTGAGAGCGCTTGAAGTTGTTTGATGGCATGCAGCGTCTTCATGACAGACCGTGCTATAAAACCGCTGTAGCCCTTAGAATGGATTGCTGACAATCCTATTCACTATTTGCTGAAAGAGCTAGATATCATAACAACATTGTCAAAGAGTCTAGGTTGTTGTCACCAAAATGGTAATAACCATATCATTACCAGGTTATGACATGGTCATGCATATAACAGAGGCTTTACATGAAAGGGTTAACAAAGATTTGGACTGATTCATTTCTGTGCATATTTAAACTTTCACTATGGCCTCAATTGGTTGTATACCGTTTGTTTCAGTTTCTGGTGAGCTGTCCGTTGTCGCTGATAGCCATGTCGCTTGTTGTGAGCATTCCACCACACTGTGATGGAGACAGTGTATAAAACCATCAGAGAGAAGCAAAGAACAAGGCAGAGAGAGAGAGAGAGAGAGAGAGAGAGAGAGAGAGAGAGAGAGAGAGAGAGAGAGAGAGAGAGAGAGATGGCATATAGGCCTGTAGCCAGCTTACAACTTTGATCCATGTACAAACGCACACCCCAGTCACCCAGGGAGGTTTTAGCCAGTGTCACACTCCTGCGTTCTCTGGCTTACTGCTGTGGCAAATCACAGCAGAGCCTCCCGGACAAGATGCCAGCGCTTTTCCAAAAAAAGAAAAGAAAAAAAAAACATCAATGCTGCTGACAAGTCACTCCCACTAGACCCAAGACTCTCTACAAAGGACTTTCTCTGCCACTTTTTTTTCCTTCTCACTACAAATGAGGTGTTGGTCACTAACAAGTGGGGCAAATCTTGCTCTGGTGTGTGTGTGTGTGTGTGTGTGTGTGTGTGTGTGTGTGTGTGTGTGTGTGTGTGTGTGTGTGTGTGTGTGTGTGTGTGTGTGTGTGTGTGTGTGTGTGTGTGTGTTTTGACCGGTCTCTTCATGTCCCCAACGTGGAGTGCAGAGCAAAAGAAAAGGAAAGCCCTATTCAAATGAAACAGGGAATGGGAGGGGAGAGGATGAGAGAGAGAGAGAGAGAGAGAGAGAGAGAGAGAGAGAGAGAGAGAGAGAGAGAGAGAGAGAGAGAGAGAGAGAGAGAGAGAGAGAGAGAGAGAGAGAGAGAGAGAGAGAGAGAAATGAGCTGTAGTCATCAATGAACAAAGGGGCTGCTCAGGACATTGAGGCGGGTGCGACAGAAACACAAGCTGAGGTTTAGGCAAGATCCTCTGGGTCACGCATGGGAGGGTGAAAGATGCCTAATGATGGCAGACCACATACAGCCAAGGGTTCAGGCTGCCACTGTTGCAACCCATGCAAATAAAAATTTACTTTAACACATTATTTTAAGTGCATCAGACAATGGCTCATCACAACATTTACTTTGTGTATAGGTTATGAACAAATGACAGTGTAGCAAACTATCAAAAACAGAATAAGAGTACCATGACATGAATGTACAGTTACCAAGTGCCAATCCTTCTCTAACAAACTACTACATCCCGAAACATACCATCTCATCCCATCTCACACAGACAGCGGTGATGTGCTGGCATGTGATGGGTTTTTGGATAAAGGGTTAATAGGATCATTTGCAACTATGATTTCATGCTGTGATAGCAATGCAGAGGTCAGCAAAATCTAGGTGCTTTCTACACTACAGGCATTTTTCAGGCTGCATGTCATATTATCACGTGGTCTTCAGAAAAAAATATCAGAAAATTCCCATAGGAAAACCACCCCAGGCCATGCATGCCTTAGTAGGCTACTAGCAATTAAAAGCCAAACACCATTGAGGTACTGAAAGCATGAAAACACATCCTTGTTGTGACAAGAAACTTGGTGAAACATAACCTAACACTAAGGACAACATGACCAATTTGTCAAATTCTACATTAAATATGAGGCAACTCTACTTCATTTGCCCAAGTTTGGGCTTAACATAACAGCAGGCTATCCTAATCCAGCCAAACAATAGCATTTGGAGACAAATATCCCAATCGGGTGGAACATTTTCTCCATTTCAAAGAAGTCCTCCTAGACACCTCGGGGGCAAGCAAGACCACCCACACAGAGACGTTCACACCACTCCAGCCTCTAGAAAAGGTCGGTGTTGACTCAGAATGCCTAGTCAACAGCGTGTGGTAGGAAGGGTAGTTCTAGAGCTCTAAGCACAGAAGAGAATGTGCCATGCATGATGGCAATACTCACGCGTATTCTCCTCATTGCAGCCACTATCTCCACTCTGCTGTTCGGTCGCTGCACGTCCAGGCTACCGATATACTAATGGAAAAGGAAACCAGGACGATAATTAGCCTGTATCACCACAGCAAATCTGGTTCCACTATCGATGGGTTTCTAAACTACGAGTGGAGCCCAGCGTAGACCCACATAATAGCAACAAGACAGTCTCGATTAATCTTTGACTGTTTGTAAACAACGATGAGTAGCCTAGATCTAACACAAAATGAAAGTTGCACTTTACATGAACAGAAACAAAAGTAAACACTCCATCATTTGACATCCAGGTTTCCATATGCTATCCACACGGCATTTACCTTTGCTTCAAAATTGATTCCATGTTGAAAAGCGTCTTCGTTGTGCAAAGGAATCCGCAAATCATGACCATCATCTACCAAATTGTACTTTGTCTTCGCTGGCATGGTGGTTGTGTAAAAGGCGTCCAAGAGGCTCCAGGAAAAGATCAACGTAAGTCACACCGGACAAAACCCCAAACAATCCCTAAGTACTCGCTCTAACTCCCGTTGTCCATCCTGCTGCTTGTTGGTAAGGTCACAATTGTAACATCCTGCATGGAGCCCGAAAAAGCAACTTTGTATCGTTTCCTTTCGAAAGTAGCCACGAGCGTGCCTTGTATCCTGTTAAAAAATTCGACATCTAAACAGTCCAGTACTAAGTGTGTGGTGGAAATGCGCGCGTATCCACCAGTCTGGATTTTGAATGATCTCTACTGAAACCACTTCGAGGGAGGTTTTTTGTTCACACTCGTTCCTGTCGAACTTCACAGCAGCGCCATGACTGAGAAAGCGTAGCATAGTTCTACTCCTGACCACGGCCTGGTAGGAAGAGAGCGTCATTGGTCCAATCTGGGAATTCCACCTGCTTTCATTGGAACACAGCGACATCAGTGGTTTGTAGGAGGGAATAAACAATTCATTCTGCTTTTGAACCTTCAAGTCTCACGACGCCCAACATCGCCTAGTGGCAAATGTAAAATAAGCCATTCCAAATGTTGCACGTGCTTATTATCACTTATCTTATAGGATTCATAATCCAATGGTAACTAGCCTACAAAGTATTCTTTGCTTTAGCCAATTGATTTTGAGTGGCGGATCCATGTAGGCTACAAAAATGTAGTTTAGGTTAGGTTACCTTTTTATCTAACCACATAACCACATTCAGTAAAGAGAAGATTGAACTGCTGTTTGATGTAACAACATACATTCTGGAATCAGTTTTCTGAAATCAAAACAATTATTCAAACAGGACAATCAAATAGCCTAGGCCTAGTCTATTAAAAAGTCAACAAATCACTCATATGCTACCCCATTGATAACCTGTAGAGCAAAAACAAAGCCCAATGTCACCAACTAGTGGCCAACAGTCAATTCATATTCTACCTCATAATAATAATCAGTCTAAAATTACTACCAATGCTATCTGATGAGTCTACCTATGGATGAGTCATCACACATCTAATATCGCACGTTATGTTGTGTTAGGCCTACAACCCTTGTCATTTTTGTCCTGTGCTTAGAATGGACTTGGCTGTCGTTGTTATGGGTGCATTATTATTATTTGTTTGTCTGTCTTGTTTTTGTTTTTTTGGGGTGCCCCAAAACACTTGTAGCCTACATGACTAATGTTCTTCAATGGTAACCTGGTGTGCATGTTATGAGGGAGTGAATTGCATTCTTTTGGTCATTGAAAGCATCTGGTCAAATGGATGTATTTCCTGTGAATATACATTTAAAATGTATATTAAAATATACATTTAAAATATACATTAAAATATACATTTGAAATATACATAAAATATACATTAGTACTAGTACATTGCAGCTGCACATTTTATGGGTCAGCTTTTCATGATAAGCTTTTAATCAATGAAGAGTCAATATGTTGTTGCTCTTTAAATATTCACGTTGTCCATCTTGCCATTGTTAGAAGTCTGTTCTTGTATCTATTATTTAACATTATGTCTTCCAGACAAAGAGAGTGTAAAAATGTTAACATTCTTAGAGTGGCTGAGATATTTTTTGCACATAGCCTATTTAGTATAGGTGGTAGACTTAAACGTTATCGGATATGATGCATCAATGTTGGCCTGATTTCTCTTACATTTAATTACAGGCTGCGTGTGCATTGGTCTTCAGTGGAGGTTTATTGATGGTATTTTTACATACTCTGTACAGGAGGTGTGGAGTGTGGAGGAGTTGAGGTTCGAAGCAGGAACATCTTATTTCACAGAAAGATCTTGCTTTTCACTCCACAAGACACTGCTCTGCAGCTGAATGTCTCTGAGGGTATGTTCAATGTGGGTAACAGTAACATTCAGAACAAAATATGCGTGAAAAGAAATTCTGAAGACATTATTGTACTGTAAACAGGTCGTCATTAGAAAGCATGCTAGCAAGCAGATGTCAAACTTGATTTGACCGAGTTTGGCAAGCATTTAGCATTTGTTATATAATAATTAGGCTATTTAATATTTTAGTTTTAGAGCAAGTTAAACATAGCCTATAGCCTACCTTTTTGAAGCACTACTTGAGAATACAAGGTAGTGGACCTCAAATTTAGCCTGATAAACCAGACTAAATGTGGATGTCTAATTTAGTCTGGCCTCGATCCATAATACATCCGAAGATTGTTGATGAGAACAACCTTCCCTCAAAACCCTGCCCACTTTGATTCAAAACACATCTTTGCGTTGTAATTGGTTTGCCAGATTCTTGGCATTCTGGCTTCATTGAATCATTATGCGAGGCCAGACCCACCCGTAGACAAAACATTTTGCCGTCCAGCGGGTGGCGCTGGTTCACCAGGCTACCTCAAATTGTGTCTGTGTTTAATTCTGGAGAGACGAACAGCTGTCATGCTGCATATGTTTGTACGGTACATACAGTACATCTAATCTGCTATAGCTTGTGTTCTAAGAGCTGACATTTCATTTTGACAGATGTCACAACTACATAGGACTGCTATCAAATGTCTGCTGACAACATGCCAATAGTTGTGATTTGATATCTTCTTCAGCTGTGTACAATTATCCAATTGATTTAATGTCATTTTACCACTGCAAAGTCATACTCAGCAGTGTAACGAAATACCATGTCCCTATACTGTTCGGTTGCAGTATATGATATCTATAATTGAAGAGTTCAGATGCAAAACCCCCTAACTCCATTTCTGAAGAACTGCACTTCTATATTTTTAGAGAACCCCGTTGTTGGTTTGGTTTACATTCATGTAGTTGATAATACATATAAATAGTTATATTACATAAATAAAATATAAAACATATGCCATTTTGATAGTTTTGTATTAAATAAAAATGAATTAAGATTATTTTCTGAAAAGG
Source organism: Engraulis encrasicolus (assembly GCF_034702125.1). Classification (NCBI taxonomy): domain Eukaryota; kingdom Metazoa; phylum Chordata; class Actinopteri; order Clupeiformes; family Engraulidae; genus Engraulis; species Engraulis encrasicolus. The sequence continues at coordinate 30,368,797 of NC_085862.1, read as the reverse complement.
CACTTAGGGGGTTTTGCATCTGAACTCTTCAATTCTACTTCAATCACTCGTGAAACTGAGTTAATACACATTTGATAAGTTATAATAGCCTATTTCCAAGAGCTCAGTTGTCAGGGAGCACGATTGAAAGATAAGAAAACATTTTCAGCCATATTTGTTTACAACTGTAGTTAGGCTATATCAAGAATGATATGCTCTGTGCGGTAAACAGAGATGTACTAAACCAGAAGAGTTTGAATGGTATCTCTTATGGCAGTCATTACTCTTTTGCCTCATTCAGGACTCCCATTTTACATGCTACAGTTCAATTGGTATGCTGGTAAAATAGAGAAAGACATCTCTATTTTGGGCGTGTCTCTCACTGCCAGCTAAATTAGAGTCAACATCAATTCATCATTTATTTTCTTGGTATACTCACCTATCCACAGATTTTTGACATAGCAGACAGATGTTGAGTCTAGCATAAATCCAACCTGTAGTTATTTGGGCGATACAAAAAAAGATAAAAGCAATTTAGAAGACAATGTATTGAGAGACCTTGGCTATGGTTCAGATGGTTAAGGCCCTGTACTGTTATGCTGGGAATCCAGGTTCAATTCTGGGCCAAGGTCATCTCCCGATCCTCCCCTATCTCTCTCTGCTTTTTTCAAAAGCGTTTTTTTGGGGGGCTTTTTATGCCTTTATTGTGACAGGACAGCTAAAGAGAGACAGGAAATGAGTTTAGAGATAGAGATGGGGAAGGTTCGGCAAATGACCTCGGGACGGAATCAAACGCGGGTTGCCGGTGTTGCAGTCCAGTGCCCAGCCGATTGAGCCACGGCTGGGCCCTATTCCTGTCTCCTGACCATTCTGTCCTCTCTTTCTGTCCTCTTTCGACATCCTCTCAAATAATAAAGGCACAATCCATTGTCAAACAAAAACATTTGCATAAAGAAAACAATGTAATGGGCAGGATAATGGAGGACAAATTACATTACATTACTTTACATTAGCCGACTACTTTTTACTTGGAGTTATTTTGGTTTATAGAGGAAATAACAAGGAAGAAAAGGAAAAAAAACAAGTTCATTAAGGGAGTTAAAATAGAGGGCAGTGGGTCAGGACAGGAGTCAGACTGCACTGCACTAGGCTACCCTGGTGGTCCCTCCCTCCTGCCGCCTGGCTCTCTGGGGCCCCATCCTTAAAAGCCCCATAATAAGCTAAAGCCATCTTACTGCAGACAGCTGGCTTCATTTCAATAAGTCATGAAGTCGCCCAATGAATGTGGGGCAGACGTGCAGCTCTGCAGAGGTGAGATGCTCCTCTCTCCTCCGGGACTTCACTGCACGCATGCATGCATACACACACACGCACACATACAGACAAATTCACATTCCATTACACACACACACACACACACACGCACACGCACGCACGCACGCACGCACGCACGTACTCACACACACACACACACACACACACACACACACACATATGCAGGGATGGCTCTGCTGTGTGCACAGCTGTGCTGTCAGGAAGTGTAGAGTCCATATTACTACTGAGTGGTGTGGAGTTTCCATTACGCCGTTTTCTCAGTTGGATGCCCAACAGTTAAGGCAATGCTAAGGCCATGAATGAAAACAACCCTTAAAGTTTCAGCAGTCTGCTTTGCAATGAGAGTCACAAGTGGATTTGCTCAGATAGATTCCAGAGCATGCGTTTTTACTGGCCCTACAAAGTAGATTGGGCTGTATACTCCTCCATCTGTGTCACATTAAAATAAAGCCCAATAATGAATCTGGGAATATGAGGTTGTTTGTATTACCTGCAACTTTGTTTTCAGCTTAGTGTTGATGATTCAGATGCAGTCTAGAGCATCTAGCTAGGGATTGCCTTTGAAGCCTAACCAGAAGGATAAAAGCGGGAATGTTCAAATTACAGCCAGAACAGTATACGCATGCACGGTTTTGGCGAGCAGTTCTCGCCATATATTCTAAATGTTTTTCTCACATTGAGGAGCTCTGAATCGGAGGAAACAAGTGTTCAAAGACTTGTTTCAATCTGGCATTTTTTTGAGTTTGTTATGATGATAAGTACAGCAGAAAATTTGGAAAGGGGAGGGAAATGTATGATATTTATGACTGATAAGGTTCTGTCTCCCTCTAATGGCCATGTGGAGAACACACATGTATAACAACCACGCCACACTGCCTTCTACTTTGCCATAATAGGCGGAGGCAGACTTTACATTTGGCAATCCTAAGCAATTGCCTAGGGCCCCAACCAAATCTGCTCTCCATAGGGACCCCCAACAGTCACACAAATTGGGATGAACACACACAAAAGTAGAGCTGACCTTATTTTCTCAATTATGTCAAGTAGCCTAATCGAAGATATGCATACAAGAAAAATCCCCTCGCTCCTTCGATGCCAACCGGTGACCCTTATTTTGTGTACGTGTTTAAAGATTGACTTTTGAGGGCCCCAGAATTATATTTCACCTGGGGCCCCAAAATGGCTAGATCCACCCCTGTTTGCAGGCCTACTGTATCTGTATATTTTTGCCCCATTTCCCACCGCTTTTAAGTGCGGCCCTGAGACCCTACCCTTCACCACTATGGTATTTCTCCTCAATATGACCAGCTAGCATTAGCCTACATTACATTACCTCCATTTGCAAACCACATGTGACCTCTTATGTATTATCAAACTGCAAGTATTCAAAGGTCATACATCTGCAAAGGCCAAGTCTTCTTCTTTTTTTACATGTACATGCCATCTTTTTCTTTATCTAACCCTTAAAGGAGAGGACAGCTTTGGGAACAAAGAAGGGGAATATTAGGTTTTAGGCACCCTTGAAATGTATTGAGTTACATACTGTAGATTAGATTAGATTTAGATTAGATGCCTTTATTGTCTCCAAGGGGAAATTCGTTTTCACCACCATCAAACAAGTTTACAGTCAAACATAAAGACAAAAAAACAAAAACACATACGCAATAGAGTACACAAGGACAACATCAAGACATCAAGTGCAATATGCATTCATACACAAATACTGTCAATAGAACACAGGCCTACTCTCAACATATACACACACACACACACACACACACACACACACACACACACACACACACACACACACACACACACACACACACACACACACACACACACACACACACATCCATTCATACATGCACACTCCAACACAGATACATACTAACCATAGACAACATAAGCACTTACTCACACAATAAACCATGAAGCCATACCAACAATCACATACTATATCCATACATACACACACAGCCAAGGGGGACCATACCAGGTTTTTGTGGAAGATTGTTCAGTGCTGTGATGGCGGATGGAATAAAGCTTTTGTTAAAACGTGCTCGTCGCCACCTGAGGGTTCTGTATCTCCGTCCGGATGGGAGAAGTGTGAAATGAGGATGGAGAGGGTGAGTGTGATCTTTGATTATTGATTGTGCTAGTCATGTGACAGCTTTGAGGTTGAGATCAGTCAGGTTGTGTGTGGGATGGCGAGTGATTTTGGATGCAGTGTGTGTGATTTTAGTGAGTTTGTTCCTGCAGCTGGTGGAGAGCATGTTGTAAAAACAGGGTGAGCAGTACACTAGGATGGGCTGGATGATGCTGGAGTACAGGTGTGAAAGGAGACAGGTGTTATTACCAAAAATAGTATAACCTACTAGTCAATGTGACAAACACAAACATCTCTCGGCAAGACCTGTATTATACACAAAGTAATATACTGAAACACCTGTCTGTAGGCCTAAAGTACAGTATCTTAGGCAACATGAACATAATAAACATAACAAAGCAGTCTATTTAATTGGGATAGAGCAACTCTCATCTGCTCACCTGAAAAATGAAAAGGATACATTTCCATCTGTCAGTCATGGAGAGGCTCCATTGAAATGCTCACAATAGCGCCACACAATAGACTCTCCAAGCAGGTCCTCAATGGGGCTGTGATGCACACATCTATGCTAATAATGCTTAAGCACTGAGGTGCAAACAGCTGCTGTTTGTTTGTTTGCTTGTTTACTACCTCTTCCCCTAATAAATAAGGTTGAATACATTTGTTTACATCCATTTTCTATCTCACCTTCCTTCCCTTCTCACTCAACCTCTTGCCCTATGCAACACACACATGCCTATAAAACTTTGCAAACATTTGTTCAAATGCAAAGTTTTTATGATGTGAATAGAACTAGAGAAAGACAAATAATTTCACACTTGTTTCCATCTTTAATGAAAACTATAACATGGACAATGCAATTGAAATATGAATGCAAAGCTTTAAAGTTATATTGTAGCATTTTTGGAAATAAGCTCATTGTAGCTTACACCCCCCTTGAGTTAAATGATTGAGTTTTGCCTTTCTTCTTTTCTTTTGGACTATTAGACACTTAGTCTAGTGATGCTACATAGTTACAAGCTAACGATTATCATTAAATCTTATGGGTCCAGCTGGCTGATTAAACAGGGGTGTCACCCAGGCTTTCCCCCAGCGCTTTCTTATCAAGGCGGCCGCCTTGACTAAACCCCACCCCCGCCTTGGCTACGTTCCCTAAAAAAAAAAAAAAAATGCGTCCGAGGGCAAAAAAAAAAAAAAAAAATTGTTAAAAAAAAAGTTGTAATGCATGTTCAAGCGCAGGCACTAGGACAACATCGGTTGGACTAAATTGTGACACCTAGTGGTCGGATTTATTACTACGCCATGTGTGTCCATCCTCGAGGCCATATTTTGAAACAATTTTAATTTTCAATTCTTGGGTTGCAGTTACGTCAGAATGCCCCTTCACTGGAGCGCGCGAATTTGAAATGGTGGACAACCCTGGCTTGGAGCCATTGAAACCCATTCAAAAGTACATTTGTTCGATGTTCGACAGAATATTTTTAATTAGACCTTAAGACACACCATGGGTCTTGTTTAAAAGCTGAGAACCTCAGCTTTCCATACCTGAAAACGGTATTTTCCAATCCGAAGGTAGCCTACTTTAAGTGCAGAATTACTTTTCTAAAGATAGCGTTTTGTTTCCTTGGAAACGGACGCGGTTTATGTGTTACGCATACGCTATTTGACTCGGGTTTGCATTATTATGGATGAATTTCTAATCTTGACATTCTAATGGACAATCTGTGCGAGTTTCAAAATGCGTTTTTATGTAACATGGGAGTAAAATGTGTTAACAGTACGCCCGTCTGGGATTTGTTAGCTAGTTCGCTAGTTAGCTAGCAAGTAAGTAATAGCAGAAATAAACTCTCTCTGGTAATAGATATTAGAATCGATCTGTCTCAATGGCCCAAGCATAAACAAAGAAACACCAGGATTTGGATGTAATGCTATAATATCAGCAATTTGTCAAAGCAAAACATTCTGAGAACATTCACAGAACCAGTTCATTATATCCACAGCCTTGAGTGTCGGCAAATCTTTCCACTTTTGACATGATGTAGTGTAGAGACCTAGCACTTGCTAGCTAACTAGCGGGCCAGCTAGTTTAACAAATCCCAGACGGGATGTAAACACATTTACTCCCATATCACATAAAAACACATTATGAAATTCGCATAGATTGTCCATTAACATGTCAAGATTAGAAATTCATCCATAATAGTGCAAAACCGAGTCAAATAGCGTATGCGTAACACATAAACCGCGTCCGTTTCCAAGGAAACAAAACGCTATCTTTAGAAAAGTAATTCCGCACTTAAAGTGGGCTACCTTCGGATTGGTAGATGCTAGGAAAATACCGCTTTCAGTTATGGAAAGCTGAGGTTCTCAGCTTTTAAACAAGTCCAATGGTGTGTCTTTAGGTATAATTTAAATTAAAAACATTAAAAATATTCTGTGTCAGATCGAAAAAATGAAGTTTTGAATGGGTTTCAATGGCTCCAAGCCCAGGTTGTCCACCAGCAGCGGTAGATCACCACCAGGGGGCAGCACTATGACGTCAGCAGCAACCCAAGAATTAGCATAAATGGGCCACCAGTAGGGCAGTTTAATTACAACAGGGCACTGGAACTCTTTTTTTGAAAAACCGAGAAGGATGGCCTGCAAGGACAAGACTTGCAAAATGTGCCATAGGTAGTCATAGGTAGCCAGTCAATTTTGCACTCCATTTGGTTTCTCTTTTTCGTTAATGTAAACAACCTGCACTGCACTTTTTGTTACATTTTTCTTTTCAGCTTCTGTAAATAGTTTTGATATGGCAGGTCAATAAATACATATTTTCCAGTTCTACACAGCTTTGTTATTATTCAACCCCCCCCAAACCCCCGAAACAGTATTCGTGCCGTGCGTGACATCAAACCCCGCCAACACCTCCCCCCGCGTGACATCGCGAGTGGCGCCGCCCCCCAGGGACAGACTCGAAGCCTCACCACCTTGACTAACCAATTTTCTGGGGGAAACACTGGGTGTGTACAGTACTGGACTGGCAATCTGGCATAGTGTGCATTTCCTGGTGGGCCCTGCCTTCTTATGGGCCCCTATTTTCAGAAATGTAAAATAGTAATGATAATAATATTAATTTTTAAAATAACTGAAAATAGGGGCCCACAAGTGAGTCAGTTCTGCCCTGCTAATTATGAGGGGGCCCTTTAATCCAAAAGTGCCCGGGCCCTATTTCTCTCGGACGCCTTTGCAGTTTAAAATGGAAGATTCCTCAAAGAACCTTCATTTGGGTCGTAGGGAAACTGTAAAGTTCCCTGATGAACCCTGAGCGTTCTCTGAAGCACCTTTACACGTGAAGACACAGCGTTACAAATTTGGTGTTACCAGAAGGGCAATGACCAAGTTGTAGAGCATTACTAAAGGCCCTGTGCACTGTCATAGTATTGTAGTGCTGTGGTACTTAACTTTTCAATGACTATTACAGCGTGCCACTAGGAAGAACCCCAAGATTCCTCAGAGAATCTTTAGGGGTTCTTATCAAAGGATCAGGTTCCTCAGATGTTCATCAAATTTGTATGGGTTCCTCAATGATTTTTGAAGGTTGAAGGTTCAACCTTCACACAAGGTTCAAGGTTTCCTGTGTACTTTAGATAACCATGCTGACTGAGACCACTGAGACTAATTCCTTCTTTGACCACTAGACAGCCCTGGCCTTACACCTCCCTCCATGTGAAGAATTGTACGAGGCCATGATCAGACCAGGCTAGGTAGTACCTGTAGCCTATTGACTGTTCACTGCAAGCAGTGGCGTGCACAGGCATTTTGAGGGGCAGGTGCTCCAGGGGGCCGGGGGGCATGTTGAACATCCAGCTGCCTTACTAGGCTATAGAACAGGGGTGTCAAACATACGGCCCGCGGGCAGCATCCGGACCGTCAGAGGGTTCAATCCGGCCCGGGTGTTTAAAAAAAATAAAAATAATTGCATGACATTAACCTGCATGACATTAACCCAATGGTCCTCTCTCTCTCTTATACTGTATATGTAGTAAAGTGCACATCACACTTCTATTATAAATGGTGAATTTGTACTGTGACAGGCATTTGATAAAGCTCATATATAGACCTCATATATAGAGATCAAATGTTAATACTTCTTATTCGTATTGTATTGGTTATAATTCAATAATAAATATAATTGTATTTGTATTGGTTCGTATTGAGCTGAAACGGGAAACGGGATGTTAAAATGCAGGAAATTACATCTAAGAAATACAAAATTTTCTGGGGGAAGACCTCCAGACCCCGCGCCGAAAAGAGCTGTTCCCTACTGTATTTTATTAGTTTAGTTTATTTAGTTTAGTTCAACAGGGACCATGCACAATACACATTGATTACAGAAGTAAAAAGATGGCTTGTGCCAGATTATAGCTATATAGCTAATTTCCATCTGCAGTCCCTGGACAGGTAAAACAAATATTAAAATACAATAACATAGACAAGATATAAACAAGTAAGCACATCCATAGGCCATAGGTCACACACACACACACACACACACACACACACACACACACACACACACACACACACACACACACACACACACACACACACACATTAAAATGGCATACAGTGTGAGTCATATTTTAAAAACATATGATTAATGTTGACAAGACTGGTTGGTTAATAATGGTTATTCATTGACGGTTGGCAATGAATGAATGAAATCAATGACATTTTGCATAGTATTGCATTGCTTTCTACATATTCAACAGACTTTTAAGACATGCTGAAAAGATAACGCAATAGTACTGAAAACTAATCCTCTGCTTTGCGTTTTTTTTGCGATGATGTTACTAATGCGGCCCGCTTGAGGTCCACATGGGTTGTATGCAGCCCCCGGACCAAAATGAGTTTGACACCCCTGCTATAGAAGCTATATATTATATCTGGGCATTACTGTCACATGCTTTTGATCTACAGTACAATACAAGCATTTGTAGATGATCATGATCATAATATGGAACACAGTACATTGTGACAACAAAACAATAAATAAAAAGGAACTTTCAAAAAGGGAATTTCTGTGCATTGGGGCAAAGGCTCAGGTGCTTTACCACCTCCTCATCTGTGCACGCCTATGATTACAACCCTAGCATAGTAGTAATTATCATACTGTATTTCATAGAAAAAACAGAGCTGTCATTAGAAGCAGCCTTGTCTGATGGTCAGATGCCCATTGACTTAATCTCTGAGACATTCCTATTAGTTGGGTTTTGGCAGGACAGAGATTGGTACCACAGTCATGATATGTTTGGCCTGTGACCTTGCTTTAATGTTTTTAAAGATCTTAAAATACAGTATGAGACTGATTCAGTAGTGATTTTAATCCTATGATAGCATATGATGTACCACAATATGTTTTACATGTAAAAGTGTATTCTTTAGCATTTTCTGTGCTTTTCACACACTGAGTGTATAATGTAGTGCCCCCCATAACCACATGGGGGCAATATAAAGTCATCTAAAACATTTGTGGTGCCATCCTTGGCCGCTTTAGATACAATTTTTTCACCATTCTTTCTGTTTCTTTTTGTAGAGTTCATAGTAATGAAGAAAGAAATCTTCTGTGAATCTATTCACATGAAGAAGATAAACAACTGAATTGTGCACATGCTCAACAACTGTATGTGACTTCTGTGTTGTAATTGAAACTGGTGTTATGTCTAAACTTTCCCAACCAATGTAGCCTATATATTTCCAAGACACTAGATGTGACACTGTATGAGAGGAAAATAAATATTTTTCATTTTAACCACTTCTACTAATAAACAGTTTGCAATGGTTCAGGTCAGAGCGCCCTGTGAACATGCAGTATATATATAAAAAACGTTAACAGCACAGCATTGCCAAAAGTATCCACAGAAGATGTGCTGCAAATGTTCATATAAGGCAGCTCTGCTGGTGTTGCCTGCTACGTTTCCGAAGGCAGTTATAGCGCCTTGGTTTCACACCAAACATTCTCACTTCTACTTCCAGTGAGAGGTGGGTGAAAATAAACCACAGCCAAAGAAAGTGGGGCATGTGGAAGTGTTTTAAATATATCTTGAGGGATTTGTTGTGGAAGTTTTGCCAGGCACATACAGACAGACAGTTTGTGGGCCATGAGTGGCATACATTTGCCTTGTGGTGTTGGTAACCTCCATTGTACACCGCTTGCTGCTTGCATCAAACATCTCAGAATGATCCATTTTCTGTGAGAGACAAAAAACAGGGGCATGAAAAAAGGAGAGAGAGAGAGAGAGAGAGAGAGAGAGAGAGAGAGAGAGAGAGAGAGAGAGAGAGAGAGAGAGAGAGAGAGAGAGAGAGAGATTCACTAAAACAAAAGGTAATAAGGCTTTTTTCAGATCACTGCATGGTGCACCTTAACTTAAATTTCCAAAGACCGAATTTGCAGTAAATCCTCTCTGTGTCTCTGCGTTCAATAGCTTGTCACCTAACTCAAGAGGTCTGAATAGAGTGGCTCTTTGTTCCTTAGATTTGTGAAGGTTAATCATTGGCTCCTCAGAGGCAGCTTTGTTTGAGGTTGAGGGCAGCCTTTAGCCTGAGAATACCTCTGAGAGAGAGAGAGAGAGAGAGAGAGAGAGAGAGAGAGAGAGAGAGAGAGAGAGAGAGAGAGAGAGAGAGAGAGAGAGAGAGAGAGAGAGAGAGCGAGAGTGTGTGTGTGTGTGGGGGGGTTATATGTGTAGGAGAGAGGGAGCGTGTGTGTGTGTGTGTGTGAGAGAGAGAGAGAGTGTGGGGGGATATATGTGTGTGAAAGAGAGCGTGTGTGTGTGTGTGTGTGTGTGTGTGTGTGTGTGTGTGTGAGAGAGAGAGAGAGAGAGAGAGAGAGAGAGAGAGAGAGAGAGAGAGAGAGAGAGAGAGAGAGAGAGAGAGAGAGAGAGAGAGAGAGAGAAATAGCGGGCAGTATAAAGAGAGAGGCTACAGGATGTTAATGGATGCAAAGGACACAAAGGATAGGTGAATGCATATGAATGTATCTCTCTCCATGTTTGCAGCGGAAACAATTACAACTGTTTCTTGAAAATGCCACATCTGCATGCACGGCTTTCGACATGTAATGCCATGGACATCGAACAAAGACAAATACTCAAATTCAGATCCATTACCAACAAGAATTCAGTTCATTAATTTTTAAGTCAACAAGAGCAGTCAAGTGATATCAGATTGTCATTCCTCTCTCGTGTAGCCCCCTACTGCACGCCGTACCACCTGTGGCACGCTGTAATAGTCATTGAAAGTTAACTACTATAGTACTACTATGTCAGTGCACAGGGACTTTTGTAATACATTACGACTTGGTCTCTAAAAAGAGCTGGGTTATTACTTTGACTAAACCCCTGGGTCAATTGCTTTTCTATGAAAAATGGGTTAAATATAACCCATATTGGGTCATTTTCCGTACCCATTACCTGGGTTATTCGCTAAACCCACATCAGCACCCAGGCCCTGGGTCATTTCAACCCTATAATCTAAGTTATCTTGTCAAGATATTTGAATTTTGAATTTTACCGCCCGGCCGCCATTGCCAAAACGGCTACCAGTAGACTACCAACGTCCAGAAGAAAGGACACCGGATGGCATGTGAAAGCATTGTTTCGGTAAGTGTGCGCCTTTTATTACATATAAACTTGCCATAGTATTGCTTTTCGCGGTGTAAATATGCGTCAGCCGTGAGTTCCTGTTTGTGGCGAGTATATTAAGGCACATTTCATAGAAAGCTACCCATTTCGAGTAGGCCTAATAGGAGGAAACGGTAACTAAGGGAGCAAATGAATAAGCACTTTGTCATAACTGCAGCGGTTTGCTATCCTGTGGTGGATTTGGGAATATATTTGCTACATTTCATTGGAAAGTAGTATGTTCGTCCAGGTTCTGTCAACGGTGGTTAGTTAGCTAATAACCAAGACACTACGGTAAGTCATAATGTTAGCCCTTCTGGGATTCATTTGGTTGCTATTTCGCATAGTTCTAGCTTATAACGGATGGTTGGCTGTCAGTGGTTGGGCAGATTCTTTTTAGGTAGAGGGCTAAGTGTGTCTACTCGACGATAAATTGAGGTTCAGTACACAGTGAGGCGATATACTTTCTATACGGGCTGTGATACTACTAGCCTAATGCAGGACGCAACTGACACAAATCTGAGAAATTAGCTAACTATATCTAGCCGCTACCTGGCTCCACTCAACCTAGAATTCTGTTCATAACGACAGCATTTTCGTTTGGGGGCCGCAAGCTGGCATCTGAAGGCTGTCTTCGATTTCCACAAGTGTCATGTTAGTTCTACATACTGTAGGGGAGTCGACGAGCTTTCTTCTTTTTCTGGGTCAACTAGAACTAGTTTAATGAGAGCAAGTGCTTGGGTTGTGTGACTTCTCCTGACTCCTGCGATGTTGTTCTTTCGAGGCCGAGCTCACTGCGACTTGCACCTTTCACAAGTCCGAACTCTGATAAAGGCAGAGGGAGGGATAGCTCGCGCATTAAATATTACCGGTATGTTAGGTGTGGTAAGTCGCATCGTGTGTTTGGGCAGCTTGCCTGTGCAAGAAAATGTTGTCGCGATACTTGTTTGTGTGTCAACTGGCGTTTCTTATCTCGTATGTGCTTTGCTTGCTTGATTAGAGTCGTAGCTCTACTACGTAGCTGTTTGATAAATGCGGATGAAGGCTACGCGTGGAAAACGTGTTTACATTCACCAGTCGTTGTGTTCCAAAATTACTTAAATGCGGAGGGAATAGTTATCCAATTTCTTTCATTCACGAGCAGGGATGTGTTGCTTTGTTGACGCTACAGGGAAGTTTCCTGGTTTAAAGAAATTTGTGGCTATAGGCAACAGCTACTTCAACCAGCTTTGCATGAAATCGTGCATGTGTAACTTAGTTCTAGTGTGAGTGTGTGATATTGTACTCTGTGCAGTATTTACGAAGGGACTGGTTGGTTTATATTTTTGTTTATGTAAATGAAAAATGTAAAGTTGTGTGTAGTAGTGAGACAAAAGCCTTTCATACATTTATTTAAGGTTGTCTGTTGTCTGTTTGAAGGTGTGTCTGCAAAGCTCTGAAACGTTTTGTCTTTTTTTTTTTTTATCTCTTCTGCTCTGGATAAGGTGGACTTCTCTCCTCTGACCGGTTACCAAGACAGCTGGGTGTGTAGGAAACTGGAACTAAGTCACTGAAGAAGTAAACCGATGAAAACCGATTTGGATTGTCTGAGAGATGTAAGTCAGTGAGTTCAGGATAAATGTGTATCAACTGTATTGTAGGCGTATTGCTTGAACAATAAAATCACAACAACTGCTTATTTTTCAGCTGTAGGTCACAAGTAAGAGGAGAAGAATGCTGCTCAGCTGGGTCGTCGTTGGCAACACTACTTATTCAAGAAGCCCTTGGATATCATCGGCATGTATGAAGTAAGTTTTTAATGTCATGCACAACAGCAGGCGTGAATGCGCTCGCACACGCGCGCACACACACACACACACACACACACACACACACACACACACACACACACTAACAATGAGAGCTGGCCTGATATTGTTCTTTGATGCTGTGAACGTGTATGGAATGCCTACTCTCTGGTGTCACTTCAGACAATTTTGCTACAGTTTACTGTATGTTCTGTCTATCTGTCTGCCAAACTCTCAAACTTGTTGTCTGTCTTTTTGTCTTCCTCTTTGGGCACCGGCAGGCACAGTCATTCCGGTAGTCTGTTCCTCGATGGACGTGATGACCTGGCACCAAAACCGCTTAATGTGTACGGAGCTGTGTCTGCATCGAGGGAAGAACGCGGCACTGAAATGTGAGTGTATGATCCAAGAATTGTAAACATGGGTACCAGTTGTACTATATATTTCACAGTAAAATCCCAATTACTCATAGTCATTCATTCTTTTTCTGCTGTAGGACACAAATGAAAGAAGATTACTTCTGCTCTGCTGGGTCTGTGACACTATTTATCCGAGGAGTCCTCAAACATCAGGATGTAGGAAGTAAGATCTTTTTATGTCATGCATAACAGCCCATGCGTGCACACGCACACACACACACACACACACACACACGCGCACACACATGCTCATACACACATGCAGTTTTTCAAACTGGGAACACTGATGAAGGGCTAGACCCGAAACGTTTGTCCCCTGTCTGTCGGTTTTATTTACATTTTTTCGGCTTTGTTTAATACATTTTTTGATTCTGCATCCAGCTCCAGTGTGCGACTCCTTTCTTCCCTTTATCATACTGCTCTTGGAATTACGCACCGAGCGATACGCACAGGATAAGACATTGGCGCGGACGCCACCCCACCATTACCCAGTGGCGCCTCCAAGTGGTGGCTAGTGGTGGCTACCGCCACCACGTGATCACTCTCAGCCACCACGTTAGCCACCACAACAAAATCTGTTAAACTGGCTGGCTTGCATGGCTTGTAGAATTTGCTAAACTACAACTCCCAGCATGCACGATAACAAGCTAGGTAGACCCGCCCCTCCCTCGAATCGAGAGTCAGTCGAAAGACGTAAGACGTGAGCTCTTCATTTCTCTTCAGTTGCGTCGGGCGGGCAGGCTGCATACAGCAGTGAGATGGACAACAACAAAGGTGTCAGTCTGTAAATAAATGATTTACAACGTTCTCTATGCTTTGTTTTTGAAAAGTTATGGCCCATATTTGATTACAAACAATGTGTTGAGGACTTCAAAGTGGTTGTTGCTAGGAAATGGCATTTTAGCCTCCTGCAGTTAACTGATATGCTACTTAAAAAAACGAACTGCTTGTTAAACATTTCATACTTAAAAACTGTCCCCTAATACTCCGTTTTGAATGCTAACTTGCTAAGCCCTTCTTTAGGTTACAAACAAAGTCGAACAATTGAAGATGTATTGATGGTTGCTGAATCAATATTGGATCTCTGCTGTTTTGTTGACAAAACGTCTGAGGTCCTCCCCTTTGCTAGGTCAACTTATAGAAAGCTACCCTTGCACATTCTCATTATGAATGTCAGCAGGGCTGTCATTAATGAAAGCATAAGCAAAATATTAGCTTCATTTGTTTGAAAAGTGCTATATTTGTAGCCAAAATTCATGAAGATATTTGTTAGTGTGAAAACCAATAGGGCCTATACCTCAGCTGATATGTTTGTTTTTTCAGGTGCCAATTGAGCAAGGCACCCACTGGGAAAATGTAGTTCCTGTGTCAGTATGAGAGACACTTTTTCTCCACGTGTGTATGTGTGTGTGTATGTCTGTCAACTTGTGACATTTTATATTATCTTTTTTTTTAATTGATTGGCAGCACTGTATTTTAGGCCTATAGGCTATCATATCATACACAATGGGCTTGAGATCGAGACAATATAGAAAATAAGACTGTATGCCTACATAACTAAGCTTAATCCTAATAATAAACAAAATGGCTATCTAGCCTATATAACAACCCCAGTAGGCTATCTGTAGCCTAGATCAATACATTTGGGTTTTCGTCGGGTATGCCACCCCAAGATTTTGCCTAGCTCCAGCTAGCCACCCACAGGATTTATTTCTGCTGGCGCCACTGCCATTACCATACACACATGCACACACACACACACACGTACAAAACATGCGCATGCACAACCCACTCTACACCACACACAGATAAACACACACAACCTTAAAGGGACACTGTGTGAGATTTTTAGTTGTTTATTTCCAGAATTCATGCTGCCCATTCACTTATGTTACCTTTTTCATTAATGCTTACCACCACCATCAAATTCTAAGCATTCATTATGAATTGAAAAATTGCACTTTTCATACATGAAAAGGGGGATCTTCTCCATGGTCCGCCATTTTGAATTTCCAAAAATAGCAATTTTTAGCTGCAAAAATGACTCTACTTGGACCATGACCAATGCAAATTTGGCAATAGGCAGCCCAGTTTCAATGAGCAGCATAGTTGCAGTACCTTTTTTGACCATTTCCTGCACAGTGTCCCTTTAAAGGAAAATCCCTACTAGTTTCAACATCCAATTATATTGTTCTCACTACCACTGGTTTGTCAGGACCCAACAACGCAGTTCAGGATAAATGTGTATGTCAACTGTATTGTAGGCCTATTACTTTAACAATAAAATCACAATAACTGCTTATTTTTGGCTGTAGGACACATGTAAAAGGAGAAGAATGGTGCTCAGCTGGGTCGGCGGCCACACTACTTATTCAAGAAGCTCTTGGATATCATCGGCATGTATGAAGTAAGTTTTTTTTTTTATATCAATGCACAACAGCAGGCGTTAATGCACACACACACACTCACACACACACAATGAGGCCTGATATTGTTCTTTGGTTCTGTGAATGTGTATGGAATGCCTACTGTGTGGTGTCACTTCAGACAATTTTGCTACAGTTTACTGTATGTTCTGTCTATTAGTTTGCCAAACTCTCAAACTTGTTGTCTTTCTTTTTGTCTTCCTCTTTGGGCACCGGTAGGCACAGTCATTCCGGTGCAGTCAAGTCAGAAATAACATTTTATATACCAGTGTGTGTGTGTGTATATATATATATATATATTACATTATTACATTACATTGCATTTGGCAGACGCTTTATAACCCAAGCGACTTTCAAAAGAGGACATAATCAAGCCAACATCACAAGCAAATACAAAGTGCACAGGAGATATACAGAACAATATAATTTACCTAAACCATATTTATGATGACTGAGATGGAAGAGCCATGTCTTGGCCTAATCATTTACACTTTTCTTTTGCTTTTTCAAGACTTGTGGTGAGATGCCAAGAGCTGCCATGAGGGATATGCAACCTGCAGCTTCACCGTGCTTTTGGGAGGTCATCTACTACGTGAACCTTAATATCTACAAGCCAGCTACTTTAAATCCTTGAAAGGGTAGTGATGTCAATCAAACCAGATCACGAGACAAGGTCCTGAGGTACAAACTGTCAATATAATTGTGACATCCCTGTCAGTTCTTTTGGACTGGATACATGCTGTGTTTGAAATTTATTATTTGGATAACCACCCATCAGGGAATACCTTGTTTGTTAATGACAGATAGACCTGCCATGGACATGCAGTGCACACTTTGATGTTTTTTTATTTTAATGTTTTCTATGTTTTTTCAATGTTTTTTTATTTATGTTCTGTTATATGCTGGTTATGTAAGTACTGTATGGAATGTAGTGACTGTAGAGACCAAGACAAATTTCAACCTGGGGACAATTAAGTTCACTCCACTCTGTTAGCGCAGTTATGGATGCACTGTAAAGTTTGTAATTAACAAAAAGTACGGTGAGAAGCCTGTTTGTGCAGATGGACCTGCTGGCGGGTCTGTTTACTCATAGCTAAAAAGCAACATATTCTCTGTGCAAAGCACATGGGCTCTTCGCAAAGGGGTTAAACATTTTAATGTGCTGTTTTACAGTGTGCTATACAAAAGGTAAGGTGAAACTAAATTTTTGAATTTCTATAATTGTACAGTGTCACTGAAATCAAATGGTACATTGGTAAAACAGAACCATTTCCTTTAACCCCTTTTAGCAGACCCTATGTTTTAACTTTACTGTCACCAATATTGTAATGACTGAGTTTTAACCTGTTACTTAAGGCTCTTGGTAATGTCATAGCAATGTTGCTGTGATGTAGTTGAGTCTTTTCGGTCATGAGTGATCAGTCTTGCTGATAACCCATCTTTGCAAAGAGGCTAAAAAGATGCATGTAAATTCAATTAAGGTTTTATTGCTTCAATGCTATGATGTGTTAATGCTACACTGCTGTGATTTGCATCTTTATAGTATACTTTTATGAAATGTATTGTTAATTATCTACATTGTTCAGCAATAAAAAAAAGAGATCTGAAATATTATGCATTCTTGTATTTTGTTTTTTAAATTGATCTCAATTGTATTGGTAAACAATTCTGGTATATTTCACCTTAATGTACTAATGTAAAGTCATAATTGTTTTTTGTAAATCTCCTTGCAATTTAAATACCCAATATTGGGTTAAAGTATGAACCCAACAAAGAAGTCAATATGACCCAATAATGTGGTAGTAGGTCTGACCCATGTAATGGGTTCTTTTAACACAGCAATTTGGTCAGAATGACCCATTTAGTTGGTTTAGAGGAATGACCCAATCTGAGGGTTAAAATATTTTAACCCAGGCAAAGGGTAGGCCCAATACTGAACCAGGGCCTGGGTCAGAAAATAACCCAATTTGGGTTGTTTTTGACCCAGCCTTTTTAAGAGTGTTGCCATTCTGGTAACAGCTAATTTATAAAGCTGTGTCTTAAGGGGTTAACACGTTTCAACAACCACATATGCAAACACAAATATGGCCTACACACACACACACACACACACACACACACACACACACACACACACACACACACACACACAAAACAATCAGAAGAAAACAAACAAAACAAACAGCCCGTATTGTTCCATGCACTCCTATCTTTTCCAATTATGTTTGTTGTTAACTCATGGGCACAACCTCACGTACATGCTATGTTTATACAAAAACAACACGTATGCAAACATACACAGGTACACACACACACACGCATGCACGCATGCACGCGCGCACACACACACACACACACATAGAGAGAGAGAGAGAGAGAGACACACACACACACACACACACACACACACACACACACACACACACACACACACACACACACACACACACACACACACACACACACACACACACACACACACACAAATGTGCACGACTTCTCTGTCTGTGGTGTGGTAAATTATATCAATGTGCATGTTGCCCTATTAACACTTGGTGTCACCAGAGCTCTCTCCAATCCCTCACGCTATTGGTCCGTTGCCCCGTGACACATATTTCCCACAGCCCAGCAAGATTAAGAGCCATCAAGGCACATGGGAACTCACTGACTTCAAACCCAGTGATGTCACCACCCCATTGATTTACACAGATCTCCCTAAAAGCGGTCAAACCACGGAGCGGTCAAACCAGGATGCAGTACCATGAATTAAAGTGCCACTGCGACTCTTTTGTGACCCTTTTAAGGTGCCATGAATTGTTTTGGGCCCAGCAGCAGCTGTCACGGAGGCTGTGCGGACACCGGGCCACATGCGGCCCAGGGAGACTGAGGATCAGTGTTGCCAGATTGGGTGGTTTCTCACCCAATTGGGATAGCCGTCTGCGGGTAAAAATGGCATTTAGCAGGAAAAAAGGCCCAATTTTTGGCTTTTGAGTGCTTCCAGGCGGGTTTTGAGCATTTCTTGGGCTGGAAATCATCAGCATCACCTGGCAACCCTGCTGAGGATCCGGATGTGTTCCATCTCCCACCACTGTGCTTCCCAATTTTTTTTTCTGCTGGGACCCCTATTTTGGACCTGAGGATATTTTTTCTTGAAACCAAACATTCCGTAGTCTCTTTGTGCCGATGAGCCTGCTGATGGGCCCATTCATTCACTCTGCTGAAAAGACTTAACATCATACCAACATTGCTATGCCTTTAAAGAGAGCCTTGAGTAACAGATTAAGACTTGGTCATTACCATTTTAGTGACAATGAAGTTATAACAGAGGCTTTGTGAAAAGGGATTGATGTTTTAATTTGAGATTCAGAGGGAATGGCCCTGCCATGGACTAAGGATAGGGAACTGGGTTACTACACCGACGACCCGTGTTCGATTTCGGCCCGGGTCATTTTTCCATACTTTCCCGGTCTCTCTCTCCCTGCTCATTTCCTGTGCCTCTTTAACTGTCCTGTCACAATAGAGGCATAAACAGACCAAAAATATCTTTAAAAAAAAGAAAATCACAGCCAATGTAAATAGTTATTAACCATAAAAGTGACTGTGACAATTTATAGAATGGTTAATATGAAAGCAAAAGCATGCGTTCAAGGTTTTATGCAAACAGTCCCCTGTCCCTGCTATCCCCCCGCTGTCCGTGACCCCTACTTTGGGAACCGCTTGCATGACCGTGCTGTCCTCCTCATCCCCAAAGGGGCTCCACTGCTGCTATGTGTCCTCATAAACTCCCCCAGGGGCCCTAGAATGGGTGGGCCAAGGCTCCTCAGGGAACCCTGGCTCTCTCTCTCTACTTCCCTCTTTGACCATCAGATATGAATGTTCTAGCTATGATGTGCGACACATGTACTGTAAACAGAACTGTGTGTTACGTAAAGGAAATCAAGGATGTTGTTTTTTTTAAGCACTGCACAAAATAGCTCTGACCAAAATTTGTTTTTTTTTTTAGATGTTTTGCAAGCATCTAACAAGCACAGTTTGATTCTTAGAAGTAGACCCTTCATTACTACGTCTACATTATTTGGGGGGGGGGGGGAAAACAAAGAATGTACAATTTTCCCACTGAAAAGATCACCATACATTAGGCCTATACAGCGTAAAGTGCTGGCAATTGCAAGCCATTGACGATTGAAACATGAAACATGAAGGATGACAGCATTCAGAAAAGTATGCAGAAAAAAATGTCATGAAGTAAAAGAATTTAGCCATCAAAGTCAGCTACAGTATATGTAAAGAATGGTCCACTCTGCACTGGACACACTGTACAGTAGCCACTTGAGTTATGGGCAGTGTGTGTTAAAGATCACCCATGAGAACTATAAGGAGTCTTATAGGTCCTGCGGGAATGCCTACTGTGTGTTACACATTCTCAGCCAACCAGACACGATGTCAAGATATGCCTCCAAGTTTGGCCAAAGAAGGAGACAAGATTAAATCAAAAACATTAATCATTATTTACTACTGGCCAAGACCGTTTTAGGCCTATGTCACTGGCAGGAAGAAATGTTATCGTGGAGGACAATTAGGCTATTTCTGAATGCACTTAAATATATATAGGCCTAGGCATACTGTATATATATATGCTTGTCATAGAAAATCACCCTTTTACATGTTTAAGTACTTCCTTAATGGAGATGTAATTGGCAGAACTTGAGTGATCAGTTGTGTTGGCACAAACAATTGTTTGTTTGATTCGAAATGTATTTGAATGAAATAAAGGTTACTTTTTTGTTGCTTGATTCAAAAAGTGTTGGTTTTGCCTTTGTCGAACATCCTTAGGATCTAGTGGGGTTTTTTAGGCTTATATGCAACATTTAAGTTAACAGCACCATCACTGTACAAAGGAAGACATGGTTTATTGTCTTGACTCCCTTATTAGGACATATAGGCCTATTGTTGGATTTTGAAGTTGAACATGATGCCAAGCCAGGGCGCCAGAACGAGTTTTGAAGTGGTGGCACATTTTTTCTTGATTCTTTATTCCTTAACATTACTACGTTAACGTTACTGCTGCTGCACCCAACTCATTTGCCTGGAGTAAAATTTGAGAAAGCGAGGTTGCCCAAAAGTGGGGATGCAAATGCACCACTGCGTCCCAAGGTGTGCCAAGGTGACAGCATTCGCTTGGACGCACTCGAGCCGCGCGCGAACACACGTACACATACCAGTTTAAATCGAGCGCTGTGTTGTATACAAGTCCTCGTTGTGGGTTGTTGGTCCTCCCAATGACATCCGTGTCTGTGCTGTCAAGCCCTCAAATGAGAGCCTTCTGATTGAAGGCTGGCCACTTACCGCCATCTGGCTTGATGGTTATCTCACACATGTGCTCCAACCTGCACGTAGCTCGCTCCCATTTTGCCTTCGGGCAAAACGGATCGATTCGCAAGCTATGTTTCTATGTTCTTTTTTAATCGTGTTTAAAAAAATAAATAAATAATAATAATAATATACCGGTATATATTATTGTGTATGCTATTTGCAAGTAAAACTGTCGTCTGTCGATGGTAATGGGCATTTAGCCAAATATTAAGACATGGAAATAAGCTGTGCGAGTGACAAAGTTTCTTGATAAGACTGGCAAAGGAGGTATATTTTAACGTCTAAAACTGTAGGCCTAACACCTTTCTGTTCTAAATTGGATATGGCATACACCACCACCATCTAGGTATTAGCATGAATTTAGCCTTATTTATTTAGGCCTATTTCATTGACTGGATGAATAGCCTATTGAATATAGGCTATTCAATATATTCAATAGAGTTGTCTGGATTCGCAGAAAATAAACGTTACACTGCACTTAAGAGGGTGCAATATAAGACAACAGTAATTTACAGTGGATATTTTTATGTCACATTACTTGGACAATAAAAACAACTGTGTGGAAATTAGGCTATACTTTCCCCTGGGATTAGACTATGGTAGGTTGCATAGCCCACACACAGTATATGGCACTAACCATGGGAAGTAAAACACAATAAATGTCAGCAATATTTGACCATGGCATGATGCATAAGTGGGGAGATGTATTGCACCACTCTGTCCCCTGTGTCACCTGAGACTTTTAATTGCTCTCTTATCTAAATGACTGCACGAGTTGAACCATTATAACCTTTTGAGACATCCTGTGCCGATGAACCTTGAACTTCTCATGTACTAAGCCCAGATACATTGTTACCCGATCATTCCCACCCTCATGATGTAGAATTCCCACTCTGACTTAGTCACAGTCGTTAGGGTTTACATTTCTTGAAACAATATTTCTTTTATGACCATAGGTCTATATGAGTTGGAAAAGGAAATGGCTTTGCAGTGATGTAATGTTGCCAGAGCGACTAAAAGACCGTGTTTAAGGACTAAACACAAGAGTGCCATGTGTACCATGTCATCAGCCATGGTAGCTGTATCTAGAATTTTGACACAAATATGTGTATAAATTGTATGACTGTCAAACACATGGTGGCTGCATGGATATAAAAAATGATGTTTGCCATCTATAAGGGCCATCGACAGCAGTGACTGGGCCTGGGACAAATTGATGTGAAAGGTCCCTTCAATACAATACACGCAATGTACTGTACAGTAAATAGGACCCAATTCTGGACCCCCCCCCCCCCCCCCCTCCTTGGGCCCATGACAAGTGACCCCTTTGCCCCCCTCAGCGTCGGCTTCTGTGATTGTCATCACCAGTAGTATGGTGGCATTTTCATTCCCAACACCAACAGGCAGGTGACGATCAGTGATCACCTCCCACCACACCACATGATGACTGATTGACTGGTTGAACATGGTGTTTTTGTCTGTCTGAAAGGAGGCACTCTACTATCTATAGCTGATAAAAAAAGGGCCAGGCTGTGGATTGCACCTGTTTTCCAGTCACATCACACAGCTGCCTGCGTACGAGGTGCTGTTGCAGTGGCACTGAATAGCAGTAATGACAGATAAGGGACAGGGGAAAGAAAAGACTTCATTGACATTAGGACAGGAGATCTTTGTTCGTATATGCCCTAAATCAGTCACAGCTGTAAATACCCCTCAAGGTGTTGCATACTTTATATTAGCCAAGATTCATCAGATCATTGCACAAGTTAATTTAGGTCATTATATAGCATATTTTAAGCCACGTGTAAATTAATCAGTAAACACGTATGGTATTCGGGTACTTTTTCTAACACCTTTTCCTACTGTAACCTACTGTAACTGCTGTGGCAGTGGTACTGAATAGCAGTAATGACAGATAAGGGACAGGGGAAAGAAAAGACAGGAGGCTTCATTGACATTACACACATAGGACAGGAGAGCTTTTGTTAGTAGGCTATGTGCCCTAAATCAGTCACAGCTGTAAATCCTGATCTTTAAGTGTTACATATGAGAGGGGGTGGTGCAAAATGACTGATATCCATTTTAGAATGTCTTGGGAAATCGACATGTTTGTATTGGGCATTGCATTGCATTGGATTGCATTGCAAAATTGTATATTGGTTTAAAAGGTGTGTTCTCAAAACATTTGAATGGCAAGAATTCACACATGGATGACAGGACGTTTGAACAGTCATTTCCAGTAATGAAATGCACGAGTAAAAAATGGCGTTCATCATTTCGCAAGGAAAATATTCATATATGTGTCATATCCTCCTCCATGACTAGGGTACCCTAAGCATGGTACCGATCCAGCTGCACTACTCCCTTGGGGCACCATTGGGGGCTGCCCCCCTTGCACGGGTGAGGCATAAATACAATTGCGTTGTATGCACTGAGCACTGTGTGCTGTGGAGTGCTGTGTCACTGGGAGTTGGAGTTTCCACAGAGGGCTTTCACTTCACTTCACTTTCATAATTTAGAGGGAGCTGCACAAAAATGTCCAGGCCGCTTTTTTGCTCCCAGTCCAGCCTTGCTCCCCAGTCCTTTGATGTAATGCTTGCCAGAACCTGTGACATCACCCTCCATCTGTCCGGCGCGAGCCTTTGATCGTTTCACCTGGCCTGAATGGATCAATTAGGAGGTAATCCGCCGCAAGGGTCTGCGGGTCATTTACTGTGTGTGTTTGTGGGCTAACCCCATTTTGTCTTCCACATAAAAGCACCACCACACTGGATCTGCACTCACCCTCTGCGCCATACCTCATAACTGAATGACAGCTGACCCCGGGGCCTGTTCACTCTCCGCTCTGCTCCTTTTTCCCGGCCATTTCCTGATCTCTCCCTCACTCTCCGTTTCAATTCACTCGTTCTCCCTGACCCCCTCTTTCCACTTTTTGGTTTGTTTTTCACCCTCTTTCCTTCTGTCTAGTTGACACATTTTCTGTTTGCCTCTTCATCCCTCCATTTTCTTCCTTTTCTACACACACACACACACACACAGGCACACAGGCACACACGCACACAATGCATGTATGCCGCAAGCGTGCATATGCACACACAAACGCACACATGCACACAAACACAAACGTACACACACACACACACACACACACACACACACACACACACACACACACACACACACACACACACACACACACACACACACACACACACACAATGCATGTACGCCGCGCACACATGTGCGCATGCACGCGTGCATATGCAAACACAAACGCACACATGCACGCAAACACAAATGTACACATGCACGCAAACACAAACGTACACACACACACACGCACGCACGCACGCACGCACACATGCACACATGCACAAATGCACGCCTTCTCTTTCTCCGTCTCTTGCTCTTACTCTCACTCAATAACACTCCCTTTTTTCTTTCTTTCGTTTTGCACCTGCATATCTGTAGAAATGAAAGCTCTATAAGGTGCTGTTGTCAGTGTTTCCAGAGTCCAATGGCGGTGCGACACTATCGCACTCAAGCCTTCTCTCCCCTCATTACCACACAGCAGGGGCGGAGCACAGGTGTTGTGACAGTGAGGGCAGGAGATGTGTCAGAGGCCCCCTTTTGACACATGCCGTAATGAGTCTGCCATTGTAATGGGCTATAAATAACGAATATTGTAAGTAATGACCGTTCAGCCTAACGCCATAACCGGAACCATAATAATAGTTGATAAATACTGAGTTTGCCGTTCAGCAAAGAAATGTGCATCTTAATAGCGTTGGGCCCACAAAATATCGTACAAACGTAGAAGGGGCCCCTGTGAGATGTTTGGCGATCGAAAGCCCCAGTGCTGAGGCCCAGGGTTCCTGGCCCCAATGCCCCCCTCTGCTCTGCCCCTGCCACACGGCCAACTTTCACCCCTGCAACTGCAAGCATTTCTTCCCCTCTTTGTCGAGACGTGATTGATGACATCAGCTGGTAATTTTCAAAATTGGCCGCTGTTCTGAACAGTTCCCTCGACTGGATGCACTTAGCGTATAGCGTAGCGTATACGCCAAGACCTAAGTGTCTACATGTGTAGGCTAAAGGTATGTACTTTGGTTTGATTACACTTCGCATAGATCAAAGACTTTGTGTAATGGGTAAGTTTAGAAGAAAATGAAAAAAACAAAAAAGAGATTACAAATGGGGTGATTTGGAGGGAAGAAATGACAATAAACGAACACTTAATGCCGTCCATCTCTGTAAGAAAGTTACGTAACTAAAGCAACTAAAAGCAATCAAATGATGTATTCACTTTATTTTCAAGTTAGTTATGTCACAAGAAAATCACCTGAATACATCATTTGATTGCTTTTGATGTACGTAGGCTACAGATCAGCTGTAACCAACTACAAAAAGATTGCGGTTAATTACCTTTAAGATGTATTCCACTTCTTCACCCATTAAAAATACTTGATTTAGAACATTGACAAGGAACATTTTTGGATTTTTGCTGGCTGTGTTCCCAATATGCAAAGAGACTGGAGGTTTTCTTTTGAGGAAATTGTAAAATGTGCAAATGTGCTACAGGCCTATGTTTGAGATTGACTCTAAAACCTTGGAACAACAACAGCATTAGCCTGGTTTTACAGCTCTTTCACATCAGGGGTGCGATTCTCAAAGTGCGAAGTAGCTAGTTTGTTAGCAATGTTGCATAGTAAATACTATAAAAGTTGCTAACTCTTGTGTCTCGAACGTTAGCACACAAAGTAACTACTGCTTGGAGTAATGTGCACTCTGAAGTAGTGGTGACTTTGAAAGTGAGGTGCCTCCTATCCGTATCTGGACAGTGAAGTTGAAGTACAGCTGGAGTAGATCCATTGAGTCCAGACATCACCTCAGCCACCCCAAGTAACACACAGCGCTAGTCTACTTCAGAGCGTGACTCCACCCATTAGCTAAACTTGTAGTACATATATGACCACAAATGTGTCAATATCTTTTAATCCTGTGGTGCAAAAGCGATGAAAATCAATCGACATGCACACAAAGTGATGATACAGCTGTGAGAGTGTTCAGAACACAAATTCACGTCATGTCATTTGTTCGTGAAGAAAAACCGTCATATCCTTGGAATCTGATGAATCCCACACTAATAATATACTTTTAGCTGTATGCCGATTGAATTGCGTCTCATTTCGATGTGTAATTTGTGAAATATTTAGATAAGAAAGTATTGGTTTCTCCCGGAAATGCGCTGGATTACGTGTCAACTATTTAAATTTTTTTGGCGCGAATTTCATTTCATAGCCTAGGGGTATTTACGCTTGCCTATCAATGGGAAGACGCGAGCCACGCGGGTTCGAAACCAGTGTGCAGCATGTTGACAACAACTTGTGAAATCGTGTTTTGGACCCTACAGTGTAACACATTTTCCCTTGGCTGCACGTGTGTGTTGGTAATGCACAACATAAATTATCTATTTCTGCCAGATATTTCCAAAATTGTGGCACTGTAACCATGTGGATTCGAACCGGTGTGGCTTCTGTTTTCCCATTGGGATGCAAGCGTGAATACCACTAGGCTATGGAATGAAATCTGCGCGAAAATTTCTCAGGGATATGACACTTTAACAGACGATTTTCTGGGAGTAACCACAACTTTATTGTCCAAATATTTTACAAATTACACCTCGGAATGAAACGAAATCCAATCGGCATGCAGATAATACTGCATTATTGGTGCGGATGGTGTCAGATTGTAATGCCACGGCCGTGTTTTTTCACAAAGAAATTACAAGGTGTGTTGTGGAGGAAACAGCGGAGTCACGGTGTCGTGACATCCAATCAAATGTGCTGGTGGTGGTTGTACATTATTGCTTTCTACTTCACGCACTGAATTTAGGAGGAAACAGCTGAATCATGACTCAGCAATCATGCATATCTCTTGTTGCTTCTTTGGTCACGCACTGCAATGCCAAGAAAGTAAGTAGCGGTGTGGACTCAGGAAAGCAGCCGCACTACTTTTGGCTTACTGTGGGAATAGTAAGGTTTCGAGAAATGCACGGATTTCGCCTTGAAGTAAGTAGATAACTACAAAGTACGTCTGTAGTTCAAAGCTAACATTGCGGGAACGCACCCCAGGCTTGTATCCATGCTCAGTCCGGAAAGGTTAGAAGCAGGGCTGGACTGCGAACAAAAAACAGCCAGGGCATTATGTTATCATATACCAGCCCCTCACACAGCCCCTGCTTTTCTATGATATTATTAGTAGCTCAGTCCATGGGGCTAGCCTATATAAATTGTAGGGCTGGGTATCGCAGCCATGTTCCTGTATCGATTCTATTTCGATTCTTAGGGCTTTGAGTGGATTAATCACGATTCAATTCGATTCAATTCATTCCGAATCGATTCAATCCGTTTCCTTGTTGGTGCCAGGATTTCCCCCAAAAGATGCTGTTGCCTATTTTTATACAAAAATGTCAAAGGGCTTTGTATTTTCCATAGACCTAAATGAATGTCCTGTGAATTGATTATGTGAATTTCGATCGGATTCAATCGATTATCGATTAACTCGATTATTTTCCTCAGCCCTATATAAATTGAGGGCCAGTCTGTAAGGGGAAAAAAAAAACAAATAAACAAACAAAAAACAACAGCATCGGCCACGAGGACTGTCAACCCACCGGGAAAATATCTTGTATGCCAGATAACCAGTCTGCCCCTTGTTAGAAAAAAAACAGATTTTCGCACATTTCGAACATCACCAGAGTTCACCCCTCCTCGTAATAGTTTTTCAATGACATGAACAAATATTTGTGATTTGGTAACATAGGACATGTTTTTTCAGATTTCAATGAATTATATCCCTCCCTCTTCTTTGCTAGACCCAGAGGCTACAGGCTACAATAACACAAACAACAGCTTTTTAGTGTGTTTACATTTCGGAAATATATAACATCTTAAAAACAATAAGTTAAAACTTCCATGAATACAAATGTTCAAGTGAAAACTTCCACCAAGAACATGACAACTAGCATGGAAAAAACTGTACCAAACACGGATTCAAGCATTCATTTTTACCGTACCATGTATCTACATGTAGGGCCTACATCTAACATTGTAGGCTATTGTATACTAAAGCCCGATTTGCACGGGATAAATATTACCTATGGACCCCTGGTAATTCGCAACTACCCCTGGACCTCCGTGATTTTTCGGGGCGCATTCGGCCGGGATAAATAAACGTCTATTATTTAGTCAATTCACAGACATTACAAGGGAGTTCAGACGGTGCGCCTATGTAAAATTACCCCAGGACGTCTGAGTTTCGCCGAAATACAGTAGGTAATTCGCGGTGGAATTATTACCTCACAAATAGCAGACATGGCACATTCGCACAGGACTAAGAACTCAGACATTCTCTGTAATTATTCCGAATTACCGGGGGTCCATAGGTAATAAAAGTCCCGTCCAAATCGGGCTTAAGGGAAGTATACTTCTATTTATACTTGGGATGTCAACAGGCCTGACCAAACAGTTCAGTTGGGCCCAAGTAGAGAGTGGGCCCAGAATTGGGACCTCATTACATTGTATGTATTGGATGAAGGGCCCATTCAGATGACTTTGTCCCCAGTCCAAAGCTGTCAGCGGCCCTGGTAGAGCTCCATGGCCTTTCACGTGGACCCTTGATCATCTCCTGCTGAGCAGAAGGTGTTACAGAGAGACAGGAGACCAGGCTGCCAATTCATTATGGCCTACATGGCTACTTCCACTCAGCACATGGTAGAGAGCATGGTGGTGTGAGAAAAAACTGTAAGTCGAACAAACACGGATTCAACCATTTGTTTTACAGTACCATACATGTGCATGTAACATTACAGTATATTGTAGAGACCCTATGCTTAGGAAAGTGTACCGGTACTTATTGTATACTTAGGGAAGCCAACAGGCCTGGGCAAACAGTTCAGTTGGGCCCAAGTACAAAGTGGGCCAAGAATTGGCACCTCATTACATTGTATGCATTTTATCGAGGACCCATGCATGATTCTGTCCCAGAGAGTGGGCCCAGAATTCCGTCCCGACTCCCATTGGATGAAGGGCCCATTCAGCCAAAGTCCAGCCCCAGTCCCCAGTCCAGCTAAAGCTGCCAGCGGCCCTGGTAGAGTCACCATGAGCTCCATGGCCTCTCACATGGACCCTTGATCGTCTCCTGCAGAGCAGTGCCAAGGTGTTGCAGCGAGACTGGAGACCAGGCTGCCAATTCATTATGGCCTTCATGGATACTTCCACTCAGTAGCCTGCATGTTAGAGCATGGTGTGAGAAAGACAGCCGTTGGTAGAGGGCCTATAAGTGGAAGAATTGACTGTCAAATTAGCAGTATCCACATTTGGCTATTTTAAGGGGGCACAAGTTTTACGGGATAACGAGCAAAAGGAAATTTGAGTTCATCAATGCTAGTTATGAGCTGTTGCCTATGCGGCTTGCGAACACATATCAAACTCCTATGTTGCCCATTAGGAGAGAGAAAGAAACACAGGCTTAAAGCCGGTTGAAGGTTTTAATCCAATGCCAGAATGCATGGTTGGTGTGCACTAGATAACTAACCCTATGTTATTTCAGGACAGGTTTGTCAGAGCCATTGCGTACACTTCAGTTAACTGCTCATCACAAAATGATTGAATGTGTGGTCACGGTTTTCACTTGACCTATATACATTCTGAGTAGGATTAGCCAAGACGGTCACTGCATACATTCACATCCATTAATACAACGTACACCACATATAATCAATAACGTAAGCCAAGTAATATACGGGTCCATTCTATGATTGTTTTTCTGAAGGCCAATTCAAAGTGTTTCAAATTTAAATGTACCAAATTATAGTGCGAGGTGCCGTAACACTTTATTTGAATGGTTCACTATTAAAGTGGATCTACCACATTAGGTACAGTGTAATAACCAGTGTAACAATAGGCCTATACCATGTAATATCAGTGTAATACCATATAACAATTTTGCACTTACATCATGAATTTGTATGAAATATTACATGGCATTCAATATTGTTACACTGGTTTTTACACTGTATCTAATGTGGTAGATCCACTGTAATAGTGAACCATTCAAATAAAGTTTTACCCATGGTGCTTTACAAAATTGTCATAAACAAGAGTCAAATGGTGATTTTGTTTAGGTTGCTGGGAAATTGTATGTTTTTGCACCTATGGATCTGCTGTCTGGACTTTGGTCGTATAGGGCTTTGGGCAGGGCCACTGTGTTTCATAAGAAATTCATTTTTTAAATTGGATGTCAGCTTTTGAAGAATAACTGCTTGGTGAAATTGCGGAGCTGCTCAAAACATTACCACATAAATAAGGGGTTGAGAAAAGCATGGGAGAATGAATGGCATGGCAAAGTCCTGCTGTTCGGAGTGTTACTTAACTTTCTATGGATTCTATGTTTTTTGTTGCCATTGCAGAACCCCGAAAAACTCCTTCTTACCAACATTATATGATTCTGTATATCCTAACATGAAGTGCTATGATTTACAGGGGGTAATTCCCACAGTGAAACACACAATCCTCAATACTTTCATGAAACCAAATGAACATTTGAAAGCATAACAGGAAAGCTTTTTTATTACTATTTTTTTTAAAAGCAGCTACATTTCATAGTCAGGACAACTTGTACAAACCATGATAAGCAATGTGCTATTAAATTAAAACCAGGGTGTGATAATGAGTGACGGAACAAAATAAAAAAAACACATTACTGCTTGTAAAGAAAATTGTGCAGCCCATTCGAAGGCTCAGTTGCTTAGTAACTGGCTATAAGCTGGGGGGAAAAATCTAGAGACCTGTCACCTGAGGTGCTTGTGTCTCCAAAACAACATCTATATGGAATTACCCAGAATCGTCTCCATTTCCCTGAATGCCAAGCAGGTGTTATGATGAGTGGTCTAATATGTAAGGCCTGCCATACAAAACATCACCAGTCTCAGACCACCTGTCTCAAGAGAAGATACCAGAGAGAAATACCGCACGTGTGAAATATTACCGCTGAAGCCTGTGATAAACTTTACAACTGTTTTCTTGGCCTGTGTGATTTTTTCCCCTTCCCCATTGGGAGCCATCCAGCAACAATATTTATGACGTGAAATAAACAAAGCCAAAGGAAAACTTGTCATACACTTTTATGCAGTGACGAAAATAACATCAACAGTCTCAAGTGGAAGGTTATTTGCGTGACAAAAAGGCAAATAAAAAAAACCCACTGATGATACTACTGATAAATTTCCTTTAACCCATTTTAGCCAAATGACTCGTATATGTTGTTTGACCTTTGGTGCCTGGAAACACATATACGCTGCATTCAGGCTCTTGAAATTTTAGCTTTTTTAATAAAAATGTTGATATGTTACAGCTGAATGAACACATTCTAATGCAAGATGGGGGTCTTAGGGTTTAAATGCAACTTTTTCCACGTTTTTATGTGCATCAGAGGCTAAGATATCTGGGTTTTTATAGGCTGAGGGCAACTTTCCCAACAAGGGCTCAGGCATTCAGCAGGCATTTTCTGCAGGTCCTTTAGGCATCAATTGGTTAAGCTGAACAGTTCCCAAAGCTGGGCCAGACCCACACAAAATATTTATTCACAGAGGCCCTACAGAAAATGTATGATATTGTGTATTCAAGGGCTTATACTTTATGTAAGTCTGGCTTTCTAAATGTGCAGAACATCTTCAGAATGACACGTTCGAAGGCTCATTCTCGAATAAATGAAGTTCGTATGGGCTCCACAATGTAAACTTGGAATGTTTCCAAGACATTCTGCTATCCAGATATTTGTCTGACAGCTTCTGCTTTTCTTCTTTTCCCTCATCTCTTTGAATCTCCTTTTATATCATAACATATTATTTCAAAATACCGATTTGACAAGGAAAAATTGAGCTAACTGTCCAGAAGTGGGGACTAAGGGGTCGGTTGTTCCTTGCCCAGGGAGAGAGGGGGCTCAGAGTTGGGTCCTTATTACATTGTATGTATTGGTTGGGGGGCCTTTCAGATGAGTTTGTCCCGGGCCCTGTAACAGCTGTCAGTGGCCCTGCATGCTGGGATGAAACTATGTCTCAGTAGGGGGACACAAGAGGAGAATTACAGTCACTCTTCAGGAAAATTGCACACTAAAAATACATTACAATGCACTGAGACAGAGACTATTTCTTCAGACTTTACACAGGTGTATTTTGAGACAAAAGATGAAAACATGAAGGAAAGGAAAAGCATATAAGATTTTTAGGTGTTCTTTATCAGAACTTTATCAAAACTTTATGGAGTTCATCATCCATGCTCATACGCCATGTTGAAGCATGTTACCTAATCAGGGACATAGCCAATGACAAACTCACAACAGGTGTTATTGTCACTTCTCATGTCATGGATGCCAACTAGCAGGTTTCAATGGTAGAACATTAGTAAACCTCCCTCCTTAAGGTTCATACAGATACGATAGCAACTGAGCTATTGGCTTAGAGACCTTAAGCTCAGCAGTTTTCTATATGTGCTCCCATGCCGAAGTGTTTTTATGAATGGTAAAGGTTACGGGTTCAAGCAAGTGGCGACCTAGTGCAGACGAGTACCATCACACTCGACTCTTCTCGAAGTGGCAAGTGTAAAAAGGCAGTGGCCCTTTAAAGAGGGAGGCCCTAGTCTTCAAGTAGACATTCACATGACCCAAAAGTTTGTAGTTACCCATTGTGTTTTGTAGGAGAACTGTAAATATTGGTATCTCTACCACATGCGCATATCTACATCTTTTCCTACACTCAAATAAAAGTATCACGCTCTTTTGTGGTGTAATGTTTTAGAAGTCCTTAAAGTAAATTTGGTTAGCAGAGATACAAATCAATAGTGTTGACATGGCTATTTCAGATGAATGCAAGAGCTGATAGGGTGGCGCCTACATTTTTTTAAAGAAAGAGTTGTTGATTATGAAGACGATCTTGCCCATTTCCCATTGTATGCAGAGCAGTTTTGCTAAATCACATTTTTATATTGTGCACACAATTAAAATGTGACGAGTCTCAGAAATAAGTTGTTTTCATCATTCAACTCAATTCAAACATTTAGAATGCTCTGAAACAAATCTCACTGGTTTTGAATCCCCCTGGTTTGCTCTGTTGCTGCTAAGGACGGTGGTCACAATATACCTGTTTTCCACACAGGGTCTATAGTGTACCGTAGGAAGCGTTTTTAATCCTTATTTTTAGTGGTGGTGGTGGCTCAAGTGGTAGAGGAGCCTGTTCGGCAACCAGAGGGTTGACAGGGGGGACAAAGGGGTCAGTTGTCCAGGGCCCATGGAGAGAGCTGGCCCAGAAATGGGTCCTCATGACATTGTATTTATTGGGTTAGGGGGCCCATTCAGATGACTTTGTCCAAGGCCCGGACAAAGCTGTCAGCGGCCCTGGCTTGCAGGTTGGAGCCCCGCTCTGCCAGACCCCATTGATGTGTCCTTGAGCAAGATAGTTCACCCCAAATTGCTCCTGGTGGCAGGGTGGTACCCTGCGTGGCAGCCACTGCCAGCGGTGAGTGAATGTGAGTGTGAATGGGCGAATGCAGAGGCACATCTTGTCTAGGCAGGCAACCGCTTGGGGACCCAAGACACTAGATGGGAAACAATAGTTAACGATTAAACCACAGTAGTGGCAATTTGTTGTGAACATTCATTTTTTTTTATTTTGCTTGGGGCCCCAACTGAGTTGAAGGAGAGAATTGTGCACATCCCAGGAAAAGGTGCAGGACTAAGGCCAACTGTAGGCCAACTGTTTCAAAGTGAGCAGTCTGCACACTTTAAATCCTTTTTTGTCTTTTATTGTTTCATGGCTGGATTATGTTTCGACTTCAACAGTCTTTGTCAGATTCTCTACCCCAACTGACCCTAGAATCGCCTCTGGGTGAATGTGAGGCGTAATGTAGTAAATCGCTTTTAGTGTTCGAAGGAGTGGAAAGGAAAGGCACTATATAAATGCAGTCCATTTACCATTTATTTTGGTTTCCTTTCTCTCCACTCATTCTCCTGGGCTCTCAGTCTGTTGGACAGACTTCCTTGCTCATCTGTGATTGGTCCGCTCCCCTGCTGTCAGACCTCTGCTCATATAAAAGAGGAGAGAGGGGAAGGCAGTGTTGCCACTGACTGACTGTGTGAGGATTGCTCTCTCTCTCTCTCTCTTCCCTGAACACTTTATCTCTCTGCCTGTTGGATCTGTACTCACTGAAACACAACCATGTGTAAAGGTCTCGCAGCTTTGCCAGCAACCTGCTTGAAAAGGTAGGGTACACTGTTTGGGTTATTTTGAAATAAGAATCTTGTTCAGATAAATTGTATTGTGAATAATCGTTGTAAGATACAGTACTGACAAACAATCCAACCTTTGGACAACAGAAATGTTCACAGCGTGTTTCCACAGAAAGTACCATTGATTACATAATTCAGATTGTCATGTGTTCATTTGTTGGGCATTGAAATGGCTAGTACACTAATCACACCGATCATATGATAGGATAAATGACTAATTAAGAGTTTAGTCTTTTCACTGTTTGTGAATGTATGCTCACCATGCAAGGCTATCTTTGTGTGACTTTTTCTGTGGGATTGTGTGTTTTTAACATTTAAACTATGACTATTAATGAACTAAAACCATAACTCTAACTAAAATTGTAATGGTACATATGGTAACATTAAACATATATATTTTCTTTGGTACATGTGTGAGTGAAAACAAAAACTTTCTACATGCAAATATTATCTTTTATGCTCCTTTTTATATGTTCAGGTAGTCTTGAAACAAAAAAGAAAAAAAAGAAAATAATGATTTCCCTCCTGCTATCTACAGCGCCAAGGATATTAAACACCGCATTGGATTCCTGCTTCATAAGACAGACCCTCCACCGGACCAGAAAGCAGTGAAGGAGAAGGAGAAGGAGCAGGTTGCCGTGGTGAAAAGGTGAGAGTGAGGCAGAGGCATTGCCATGAAAAACACATCAAGTCTTGCAAAAACAAACAAGCAAAAAATTAAATGGCATGTAGACCTATTTGAAAAAAACATCTGCAACATTTCTTGAAGCATAATACAAGTATGACTTTTTATTTACTGATGGATTATCTCAGAGAGGCCATAGTGGTTTGTGATTCTTTACTAAAGCATTTATAATATTACTTACTGTTCAATATTCACGATTTCCTTCTTCTCTTAGGATTGATCCTGTTGATGTGGACAAATGGAAGTCATCTTTCACTAATGTGATCAATAACAAAGGTAAGAACCAGTAGAACCAGTACTCAAGGGACCATACACATTAGCCTCTATTGGAGTGGCATTTGGAGAAAAGGAAAGCAAACATTCTGTAGAGAGATGGCATACAATCCTGAGAGACAATCAAGAAGGGGCTATACTATTGACAGGTATCAACGCACAATTGGTGGCCATCGAAACACATTGTGTAGCACAAGAAAATCTAAAGGGCAAATTATGTATTTTATCTTAGCCATTTTTGTCCTGATACTGAAACAGATTTTTGGCAGAGAGTGTGGGAGCGGTGCCTCTCTGTAGACTAGCCTAATCAAGACTATGAAGAAACCCTCCTACACTCACTCACTCACTCACTCACTCACTCACTCACTCACTCACTCACTCACTCACTCACTCACTCACTCACTCACTCACTCACTCACTCACTCACTCACTCACTCACTCACTCACTCACTCACTCACTCACTCACTCACTCACTCACTCACTCACTCATGTCACTATATGTCTTGAGACAAGAACGCCATCTCCCCTCCACCCACCCCTACCCACCCCCTCTGCTCTGGCTGAAGTTCTCATGGACGACGTGCACTACGTGTTGTCTGGCTGCCCTAGGTGGCCCCCGACACTGGTGGCCCCATAAGAGTTAGCTAAACAGGGGGTCCTGAGCTACGGAGGGAGCAACGGCCTTCAGACAACTCCCCCTGGAGATGATGCTATGGCTGTTTGGCTATTTTTTTCATTTTTCAAGCAGCTTCCTCTAATGTCAGCTCAACCCCACACAGCCCATGCAACAAATTCAATTCCCCCGGGTCTTATCCCTGGACCATGGACTAGTTGGAGTGGGGGGGTCATGGGGTCATGATTGGGGGGTTGTTGGGGCTTGGACTCGTTGCTCATCAGTTTCAGGAATTTTTGCTGTGAAGGGACTGACTGCGCAATTGTCATGGGAGAGATTGGACAAATAAATTCACCCATAGGAAAACGGTTAATGTCAGCACCAATTCTGACGCTTCATATAGTTCAGTACACAAATAGTATTCAGCATGAGGCCAATAGTATTAAAACTGTTTTTTTTTCTTTCTTTCAGTCGGCCAAGCAACGTTTACAGCCTTCCTGAAATCCGAATTCAGCCAGGAAAACATTGAG
This sequence comes from Engraulis encrasicolus, assembly GCF_034702125.1. Taxonomy (NCBI): domain Eukaryota; kingdom Metazoa; phylum Chordata; class Actinopteri; order Clupeiformes; family Engraulidae; genus Engraulis; species Engraulis encrasicolus. Next base: position 30,332,258 of record NC_085862.1, on the reverse strand, counting down.
TTCTGGCTTGCCTGTGAAGAATACAAGAAAACCTCTCCAGAGAAAATGCCCGCAAAAGCCAAACAGATATTTGACCTCTTTGTGGACACGGACTCACCTTGTGAGGTAAAATGATGATGCCTTTGAATAAGTTTTTTTCAGATATCCTTTACATTATGAATACATTTTTACTTAACATACCTTATATAAATAACATATACCCGTTTTAAATGTCATGTTTCAAATATGACATTGATATGTACTGTAACATTGCACAGTAGCCTATACTCAAGCTTCATTATATTTGTTGTCCTACCTGTCTTTATACAGAGACTAATCACTGTATGTTAATATTTGTACAAAATATAGCCGATATCTTAATCTGTCCTTAATATTCTTTAGGTCAATTTAGACTCTGCCACTCGAGAGGAGACCAGAAAAAACTTATCTGCACCAAATGTCACCTGTTTCGACGAGGCACAAAGTAAGATTGAAACCCTGATGGAGAAAGACTCATACAGGCGCTTCCTAAAGTCAAAACTCTTCCTGGAACTGTCAATCAGCCCCATTACCAGCACCTGCTCGGCTGCGGAAAAAGGTGTGAAGAGAAACCTGACAGACAGTAGTTGTCGCCTGCCCCTCTGTGCATAAGTTAGAGGGTTAGAGATATAATTTGCCTTCAAGCTATCAATGTCTTGTGTTAAGACAACAGTGCGCTCCTGAACATTGACTATTGACGTGCTATGTGTAGTAAGTCATTGATTAGTGAAGGTCACATTGCTTTCATCTGAACAGAAGATCGTTTTCTATATGCAGAGTAAAAAACAAAGATCAGAACAGTCTGAAAGGTACAGGTATAGATTAAAACATCTATAATCTTTAAGCTAGTGATGCAATCACAAGAGCACATCCACCCTTGCTCTAAGCAGTATGTGTTGGCTGACATGCTGAGTATGACTTCTCTGTGAGTAAATGCATTGTAGTCTATGTCACATAGGATCTGATAGCATTGACATGAAGGCTGTTTAAATACATTCCATTTACCAAACATTTTCAATACTATAGTATCGAAGGACACATTGTTTTGTATGAACTGCTTCAATTACTTCAGTTTCCTAAAACACACATGCGTTAAGAAAAGAGTCAGTCTAAAATCACAATAAGTTTCCCTTGATGTGCCAAAAAGTCAGCAACAACTACTGCTTCTCGCAGACAATGTTGAGGACAAAAATGGTGTTTACTGTTATAAAATAATAAAGTATTACTGTTACATAGTGTAGTTACATAGTTTTTGGCAGTGAATTCCGTCAAACTAACGATGTTATCTTAAAACAATGTTATGGTGAAGTAAGCCTTCATTAAAGCTGGATATTTTTACCCTTTACAAACCTTGTCACACATGATTTATGAACTAAAAGATGTGTTCATTATCAGAGCCTGACAATCATGTGCTAATGTGTTTAAAAAAAGTGATCTTACAGTTTGTGCATGTTTTCATGCCGTGCTATTTAATATGTGATGACCCTGAACTTCCGTAATTAAGATTGTGTCTCCTACTTGGAGTTGATTGGTGTTACCGTGTTGAAAATTTGTTGTCGAGAAGCTTGTAATCTCAATCACTTTAGACAAATGAATGTTAAGTACTGTCTCATTCATGTACTTGTGTCTGGCTTCTCCTTAAGTTATCACGTTTACTGTGCCATTGTATTTATTGTTCAATGATATCCAAAAATGTTTATGTACTGTTTTGTTGGTGTGTTCTGCAGTAATAAAATTTGTACATACAGGATGGGGTTTGGCATTGCACACTACAAGGTATAATATTCAGTGAGGTGATCATATTTCTGGAATAAGCCCAGAACGACATAGTGATGAAGGGTCACAGTCGGGGCCGTAACTAGACATTTTCAAATACCGGGGTCAAATACAGCGTGCTGTACTGCATACTGTACACATAGAATGCTTCAAACTCTTCAGCCAAACTATTACGTTTTTTTTCTACATTAATTACTGCCTTGAGGATAAATGGGGCATATACAGACTGAATTGGTCATTGCTGATCATATATCGATTTTCATTATAAATATTTTATAGTCCTGAACAAAAATACCAAGGACATGACCTCTGTGTCCTCAATAGTTACGGCCATGGTCACAGTGTGCTATAGGGATGCTGAATCACTTCCAAAGGGATTTAAAGTCCTTTTTACCTCTGCCTCAGTGGATCTGGATGGTGATATATGTAATTCAGCCACTGCCTTGTTGACAACTATTCCACTTGTAATGGAGCTATCTACCAAAAATAAGTTAGAAACCTACAAAAAATGTACATCTTAGCCTTTTTATTACCATCTGAAATAACTAGAATATAGGCGAAAGATCATCTAAGTGTTGCCAAGCAACATGTCCAGCTACTAAATAAGCAGAGCTTTCATATGATAGGTGTATTACCAGAGACAGTGAAAAGGTAGAACCTTAAACCTAAAATGTCTTTGGTAGCCTATCACCTCCAGAACAATGATGATGATATAACAATGAAGTAAGCATCAAACTTACCCTCAAGCTATTACTCAAAAATATCTATCAAATGTCAGTGTAATCTGTCAAATGTCGGAATATTAATACATTTGTTGAAATGGTCAGCACAGAAAAGAGTCATATAGCCTACATGAAACTCAAAAAAGCAGACAGTCAGATATATTTACTGTACCAAAAGGGACTGATGGTTTGCTTCTTCTAGTTTTTCATGTGAGACTTTACACGTTTGCAAATTACACCCCAAGAAGTTCGTCACTTCCTGGATATCCCTCAGATTATTCACCTGCACATATTAGGCCTATGCTTGATTTTGTGGCCCATTCCAGACACAATCCAAACTAATAGGAGATTGTACTTATCCTACCTGGATATTTAAGCTCCCGTTCCTGACAGTTGAAGTGGGTGTTCTACAACCATGGCAACCGCCGCGGTTTAGCTGACTTTTAGCGATGTGTTTTGATATGAGCCAAAACAACCATAATAGCTATTATTCTGTCATATGTTATTTATGTTGACACAATATCATGTAATAACATGAAGAATTTGTTGAGTTAAAATCACTGTGGTTGCAACAGCTGCACACAAGAAAAAAACGGCTCCATGGGTGCCGCCATTATTATTCGACTTGGATTTGTTGATGTGGGAGGGTTGCGAGTCTCCCTGACTTCGCTAATTGGAGCTCCCACTTCGACTGCCGTTCCAGAGCATTTTTCATAGTAGGAGGTTGGATAAGTGCAATCTCCTACTAGGTTGTATTGGGACTGGAATGGGCCATTACATTATGAAAATGCTCCAATAGATGAATGAAGTCATAATATACTGTAGGGGGCATTCTGTGCAGGTATTATTCTAGCTGTTTCATTGACTGTGTTACAATAGCCACCATGGTACCTGTAGGTCCTCTCAAAACCACTCAGTCCAGCAGCCAATCACGTCTAAGAGAGATATTTGCTTTTGTTGCGAAGTGTCAGTAGCAGCCCATCAGCTCTATTGTTTGTTGGGTTTGTGTGTGTAGGCCTACCAACCAACTACTGTAATTAAAAACATTTCAACACACCCACCTCTCCTAATGCATTGCCTACATGGATAAACAGCCTCCGAAAGCAAAAGTAAACAAAGCTATTCAACACACATGGCAATTACACAGAGGGAAGCTGATGGGGGCAGACACACAGGTCAGCCCAGGGAACACATTGTATGTATTGGGTGGGTGGGTGGGAGCGAGGCCCTTTCCTTTCCGATGACTTTGTCCTGCATGGGCCTGGTCAAAACTGTCCGAGGCCTTGATTACACATACCAGAAAAGCATTGTTCTCAGCAACTGAGCAGCAGTAGTAATTCCAGGGAGAGTCAATCTAAATAAAGCTTTGGCATTTTCTCAATGTCTCATTAAAAACCCATCTTCCCATCCTATCTTTCTTAAAAGCTAGCTTCATCTACAATTGCATCAAAGTACATATCAGCGAATGTTCACTTTTTACTCTGTTAATATGACGCCTGTTATAAATTTGCTGCTACCAGAATGACAATGACCAAGTTGTGATGTACTGAGGCGCGGTGTAATGTCTTCCTAGTGTAGTGTGGTAGTCTTTTCAATAGTCTTTTCAAAGACTATTACGCTGTTCCATTGACAGAGGGGTGTGCATTATGAGCCTTCCAACATTCAGATGCTGCCAATGGAAAGAACAGTACTTCTTTGGGTTGAGCAAGGAGCACAACGGCTTTCTCACTTGGAAGCCTTAAGGCTACTGTAAAATAACAAGTATGATTACGTTTGGGAAAGAACCTTATCTCACGAAATTAAAAAGTAAAGTAGCACACAAGTTTTGAATCATTGTTGCGTTGTAAAGTAAATATGTCTTTTCATTAATATTAACGCCGTGCTGCTCTTGTGGAGCTGTGGCGCCGCGGTTGAGAAATACTAATTTAAACTGTCCACATAGTAATTGCTAATGCGTTCTGCAAAGCAAATGTCACTTAGCGTAGATAGCATATTCCACATAAACGTTTGTGAATACTGCGTAAAAAGGTGCGTAAATCTATAATTGTAGTCTGTTGTAGATGTCTCATCAAACACATCATAAAATAACAAGTAAGTTTTGAATCATTTTTGCAATGTAAAGTAAATATTTCTTTGCATTAATATTTACACAGCGCTGCTCTTGTGAAACTGAGTCCAGTCCAAATCCATACCTAAATCTGACCAGTCAGTGAATACATGTTTTTAGTTTTGTCAGTTAGCGTAGATAACATATTCCACTTAAATTTGTGTGAATATTACATAAAAGGGTGTGTAAAGCTATAATAGTCTGTTGTAGATGCCTTATCAAACACATTCATGTGGGATGTACAGAAGAGCACGGATGCCCACAGAATAATTAGGTTGGATTATGTGTGTTCATGACTGACTGAGAAGGACAGACAAACAAAACAATCCTTTGAATCTGAAAGGCAGAGTTAAAATAAAAGCTTCGCCAGAACACCCTGTTCCTCTCCTCCTGCCACGGGCTAACCACTTTATCTCTGCCTCTGCTCTCGCCCATCTGCTCTCATCAGCGTTTGGCTGGCGGACTGTGGCGGGGTCATTAGACAGAAGCAGAAGGCCTGATCTTATTAAATACTGGCCTGCGGCGTGGTCGTGAGATGGGGAGGCCTATTTGTTTTCAAAGGGAGCGGACATCTCTGCTGTGTTTGGACACATGCAACACTGTCACATCAAGGCGTGATTGTACAGTACACATGCATACAT
>NC_085862.1:30231994-30324494 GCF_034702125.1 Engraulis encrasicolus | reverse complement strand
TTTTCAATCTTAATTGATTTGGTCAGGTATTTTGATTCAACAGTTTAAAACGATATCCAGAAAAAATAGAGATTTTGTAAATCCCAAATTCTTGTCGCACACTCAGAACTTCATGCAGTTACATTTAATAAGACTAACGTTTCGGCTTACGCCTTCATCAGGGTGAAGGCGTCAGCCGAAACGTTGCGACGACCATTCTTTTTCAAGTTGAGTCTAATTGTCTGCCGTACGCACCTCAAACGGTGTGCGTTTACTGAAAACCAAAGAAATCCCAAATTCTTAACACAGAACAAATCACAAATCAAATCGATAGTGTTGTTTTCATTTATGACAGTGAAAGAATGACATGATGTTGCCATGTTCTTCTGGGATTGATTCATCCGCAGACAGTACTTGTTCCAGTGTTGCATTCGAGAATAACTTAAACTTTTTTAAAAAACTCCTTACCAACATGCTGTAGATATTTACATAAAAAAATAAATACATCCTCAGATATTTAATGTATTGATGCATTTTTATATATGGTTGACTACACAAAATACATGCATATGCTAGGTAAGATATGGTGTGATGAGCAAAATAAGAGTCCTTATCATGTGCATGCTGTCTTTTATGGAAATAGGGAATATCGGGAATAGGGAAAATCTGGTGAGTTGGCTAGAAATTCATTTTTGAAGTAACAGTAATTTGCGATGCTTTTAATTATAAATTATAGTGAAAACCCTAAATGCCCTTTATATATTTTGAAGTTGTCTGTCTTTGTTTTGGTGATCTGCCTCTGTGACAAAAGATAGACAAATCCTGTGCAAGCCTTCTTGAAAGTGAGCTGCCAATTCTCAATTTCATAGATCAGGCAAATCAACAAAACAGTGGCAAATCAACACCATTCTAGAATCTTGAATCCTATATCATGAATAATCGTGAACTCCCGGTTGCCAGAGTTGAAATGAGCCAAAGTCAGCAGGTAAATAATAAGGACATGATCGTGTCAAGTGTTATGGATGTTTAAGTATATAATGTGAGATCCTATATGATGCTTTATATGAAGACACCACACACATATTATAAGTAAACAAAGTCTACTGTCAAAGGTATATAGCTTTATCATCCTTGCTTATGCCACAAAACAACTCAACCAACAACACAGACTCCTGCTGATAAAATGTTTTAAGAATTCTGGTTAATATCTAATGATGTTTCAAAACAGTTACAGTATAATAGTTTTGGTTATAGTTTAAGTGTTACAATATCATATTAGGGATCCTGAGTACCAATACCTTAGCATACATGTATGTATAATGCTCTGCTCAAAATCTACCCAGTGCTCTGTCAAGATCTGTTCTCACTTGATATTCCCATCTCAGCAACTTACAGTGCAGCGCAAAGCGCTAGACACAAATCCATCTCTTTTCTGTTCCTGTTCCCAGGTGGACTCTCCAAAAGCCAGAGGCTTTCTTCAAGGTTACGTACATTTACGGATATTATCAGCTGTGTGTGTGTGTGTGTGTGTGTGTGTGTGTGTGTGTGTGTGTGTGTGTGTGTGTGTGTGTGTGTGTGTGTGAGAGAGAGAGAGAGAGAGAGAGAGAGAGAGAGAGAGAGAGAGAGAGAGAGAGAGAGAGAGAGAGAGAGAGAGAGAGAGCGAGAGAGAGCTTGTGTATGCATGGTTCTTTGTTTTTTGGACATCTTTGGTTTTTGGACACTGCTTATAAGCTTGTGATCATCTTCTAATAAGACTTCATACTTGTATATTCCTTTCTGGAAATAAAGGTAGGCCTACTTTATGACAGGTATAACAATTACTTGAAGTTAATGAAATTATGCAGGAAAATTGTACATAATTCTGTTTAATTGGGCAAACATAACCTTTATGCTAAGCTGTTGAAACATGGTCATGCCAATTTCTATAATGTTCAAAGCATTGAATTTACTTGGGCTGCAGGGAGCCAAAACATATTTTTGTGCTTCAGCATATTTTATAAGGGCAATTTGCAATATTGCTAATTGCAATATATTCCGCCACAGACAATTTCCAATTGGAATGTGTGCCTAGTATTAATCAAAACAGTGTAGCAGGCCATGTCATTCCATCTCAATGTTGTCAGATATTAAGCATATTTGAATTTCTTCAAGGGGCTTTATGGTAACATTACACATTAACACTATGGTAGGGGGTCTGCTGTTAGGGCTACATGGCTGTGGCTGTGACTGGGTCTCCCTGCACCCCTTGGGCGGAGTTGGTTTACTTAATCAGCTCCTGGTACATCTCGGATCTCAGGAAGCGGCCGAAGGAGTCCTTCTCCATCAGGGTGAAGATGCGACTCTGGGCCAGGTCAAAGGTCGCGGACGACAGGTCAACCAGGTTACGCAGGGTCACGTCTTTGGTCACGTGATCAATGTTCACCTGAAAGGAGACGCAGAGAACAAAGGCACAGAACAGAGAACGTTGTAATTTGGTTGTATGACAAATCGTAATGAAAGGGTATACTGTATGTAATCATGAGCGTGTCTTGGGGAAGCAGATAAGCTATTGGGCTTGCAACCAGTTTAAGGACAATACAGTCAGCCGAACAAGGTTGGTCTGAACACTGCACCTTTGTGCCAGGCAAATAATAGACGTTATGTTAGTGAATCTTTAAACTGTGGGCCAGGGCCTACTGGTGGGCCCTGATGGTACTCCAAGTGGGCCTTGAAATCATTTTCTACAAATCAAAAAATATTTAAGTGTATTGGTTTATTCTGGTTATCACTGGTTTATTCGGTCAGAGGTGGGTCCCGAAAATGTGTGAAAATTTCAAATGGGCCCTAAGTTGGAAAAAGTTGGGAACCCCTGTGTAGTTATGTAGTCAAAATACAAACACTGCTTTGATCCCCCTGGACCTTCATCAGTGCAGTGTTTAGACTGCAGACCAACCTTGTCCCCAATGTATTGTATTTCTAGCAACAGCTCCATGAGTGCCAACTAACCTCCTTGGGTCCGCCAGTCTGGATGAAGTCCTCGTAGATCTTCTTGGCCTTGGTGGACATCTTCATGGGGTTCTTGGTCTTCTTGAAGTCCTCACAGGCAGCCCAGAACTCAATGTTCTCCTCACTGAACTCGGACCTCAGGAAGTTTCCAAACGTGGCCACACCGTCTGCAGGCCGTAAAAAAAAGTTTGGTGAAAAGGACTCATCTTCGAAGCGGGACTTTAGCAAGGTATTAGCCTAATAATCACCGACTTTCAAATCTTTTCGATGTCTGACCAAGAGCATAACAATTAACATTTCCCAAACAGCATGGTTGACCCCCCCTCCCTTGGTTTTCAAATGTTTTTTTTGTGTAATAGCATTGTGCTTGAATCCTGATGTATTTATTGTTTTGTTGTGTGCTTTTAACCTACTGATTTGACAGGGGTAATAAATTGCTCTCTGAATTGTTAGCAGAACATCATCCGAACAGATCACGCTGGTTCGGCTGTCACTGATTGCTTCGAAAGCAAAAGCTTTCTAAATAATAAATACCCATCAGAGCAGAGTGGTTTACGGCACAGCAAATGGCCCTTAATTTCTTTCCTCATTATATTTGTCTGCTTTTCAAAATTGCTGCTGCCAAATGTCTACTCGGTCAACAAAAGGGATTGGAAAATTGCTGCTAATTCATTTTCGTCTTGTGTTTCAATCTCAACTATTAATTTAAATATATTGAATACATACATATTTAATATAGATTTAGATCTTCATTGTTCTCAATACAGTTGTATGATTTTTTTTGCTAACAGAAAATAAGCTACCTTTTTATTACTGTAAGCTGCTTTTCTTCATGTCTTCTTGTTGCGCCAATAGCACAGTTTTAGAGCAAGCTGGCCCACACTTCACATAGCAAGCTGACCATTTCTGGAAGCATTCATGAATTCCATGATGTAACACTACTGTAGGTAATATACGGCATGTTTTGCTTTCATCTACAGCCTTAGAGTACCTCATAGTGACAGAACCAAAGGATAAAGGCTTAGCGATACGTTACATAATGGTCAAATGTCTGCACGGGGAAGCAGAAGTTTAAAACCCCATTCCTTCTTTGCAAGCACGTGAGCCACCGGGAGCAGAACTGTTTATGCATACCATGCCATGATCATCAGTCTACCTGGATCGCTGTTTGTCAGGTTGGCGTGACAGATATACACTTTTCACAGAGTGGAACTGGTGAGCTGGGTTACTCAGGTTAAATATAGCAGGGATGAAGCAGAATGGCAATTACAGCTATGGAATGTGTGAGGGGAAAAAAATAAGGATATCCTGTGAAGAGTACCCCTGTTCTGTTTTTTTCCCCTCCCCAGCTCCCTGTGTTGAACTCCCTGTATTCCTACCACAAACTCCCGGTATAACCCTGTGTTACTACCACAAAAGCATTACCCTTTCTTAGATTTAATATGTAATGTATAAAGGGAAAGACATTATTAATTACATATTTAACAGATGTATTGCAATTTATTTACATACGTTATGTCTTCCTCAGGATAAAGTGAATTAATGAGAGATGTCATATTATCAAACAAAATGATAAAATGGAAAATATTTGTTAGGCCACATAACTTCCAGGGGAAACAAAAGCCAAATGTCCATTTAATGAGGTTTGAAAACCCAAATGTCTATTTAATGAGATTTGAAAACCCATGAGTAACTAAGAGCTAAGAGGCCATTCTAAGAATTTTCCCAAATAGCATTGCTCTAGAATTGGCTCATGTCCTTTTTTAACCCATTTAAGCCTAAAAGCACCTGCGAAAAAACACATGCGGAATGCCTAAGCCAATTTTGGGAAAAAGGTGCCCTCAGCCTATAAAAACCTAAATATCTCAGCCTCTGAAGCACATTAAAACATGACATGAATTGCATTTAAAAGCTAGGACCCTCATTTACATTACAATGTGTTCATTCAGCTCTAATATACCCAAAAGTTAATCAAAATGCCTGCCTGAATGCAGCGTTTAAATCACTCCAGGCGCCTAGGCCAATGCAGCGTATATGCAGCATCAAGCTAAAATGGATTAAAAAAAGGTTGTCAGAATAAGTGTAAGCATGTAATAGGAGGCCATGCAAGGCTCTACAGTAACTTACAGTCATTGGCCAGGACACGATCCAGAGACTCACGCCACTGAGCTGCTTCCTCAGGAGTAGGTCTGGAGATAAAATACCACAAATAAGACAACTACATAAAATATCACTTAACACAGCAAACTTCCCCAAAGAACCTCTAGTTTGCCAATGTGTAGGAAATCTGAAAAGTTCCCCCGAAGAACCTATATTGCCACTGTGTAGGAAGCCCTAAAGATTCTCTGAGGAACCTATATGTGAGAAATTGGTTCTTGGAAGAACACCAAGGCATTTTTGAAGGTTCCTCAGAGAACCCAGGAACCCAATGGTTCTTTAAGGAACCCTAGTTAGATCTCATGCACATCCAATTCTTTTTAATCGGGTGCAGGGTCAAAGTGCAAAGTTCATGTAGGACGATGGTAGGGTTCCTTAAAGATCATGTGGAGCAAGGAAGAACCGAATACCGATGAGCTTTCTTTTTAATCCTGGGCTGAAACGTCATGAAAATAAAGATGGATTAAAAAAGGGAGCTCACTGGTGTGCAGTTCTTCCTTGCCCCACATGATCTTTAAAGAGCCCTCCCATCGCCACTGTGGAAGAACCCATAAAGGTTCTCTATGGAACCTTGAGGCTCTTCCCAGAATCTTGAGGTTCTTCAGAGAACTTTTAGGGTTCCTTGGAGAACTCTTAGGTTCCCTCAATACCTAACTCTCTTTTATGGCTTTCAGGCCGACCAGAACGGAGCCGGTGTCGGTGCTCGCACCAGTTACGTTCGGCACTAACGTGTTTGTCTGCGAGCCGCCAGTGTTCATACCGGGCTCTGATTTTTTTCCGCACGTGACTGTGTTACCTGGATGAACCTGCTGACGACCACGCTGTCGTCACGGTTCGCAGAGAAAAACCTAGTATTTTGCGGTTCGCATTGCGAACCAATTTTCCGGTTCGCGAACGCAAATATCTGTGGCGTGAACACGACGGCTGGTTCGCGATTAGGTGCGGGAACGGGCTCCAGCACGGTTCTCAGTCGGCCTGAATGCGCTATTAGAGGGACCTTCACATTTTCACAGTGCAATTGAAAAACAACAACAACAACAACAACAACGCCCCCACCCCCCCCCCCCCCCAACAAACAAACAAACAAACAACCCCTCGCCTCCACCCCCCCCCCCAAAAAAAAAAAACAACAGAAAAAAATGTCCCATATGGAATTGTATCCCGTCTTTATCAAGGCTCCCACCTGGGTCAACTTACTCCCATCTCTACTCTATATGTGGTATAGGAACTCTTACTGTGATTGATGTAATGTTCTTTGACTCTGCTATGTCAAGTGTGTGTCTGGGGAAGTTCTTAATTGCTGTTTAAAGTCAGTGCCCTCTAGGACCTTTTGTCTGATTGAGAGAAGCTTATGTAAGCACTTGCACAATTGACCATCTGCCAGTAAGCCATTGCTTTTTTGGTAAATTGTGACGCAATTTACAATGTCAACAATCTCCTAACACTTTTCCATCACAGGTCTTCATCCGTGCACAAAAGCCCCCAAAAGGCTCCAAGCTACACCCTGGTATCACCAGCAAACCAACACATCATTTCTTCGTCTTTCTATCCAAGGCCTGGGGGAGAAATAGGGCCCGGACACTTTTGGCTTGAGGGGCCCCTCATAATTACAGGTGCAGAACTGTCTCACTGGTGTTTTTAAGTTTTTTTTTAGTTATACATTTCTGAAAATAGGGGCCCACGAGGGTGCGTGGCCCACCGGGACATGCCTGCTATGCCAGATGGCCAGTCCAGCCCTGCTTCTATCACATGATAGGGTATTCTGTTATTTACAGTATATGTGCACTATTTCCCACACTTATCCCCTTCTTGTCTGCAATGACATGGTCCTCCCAAACGTTCCATGGAACATTTTTGTTTTGTATCACACTAGCATGATTGTTCTTCTTGTAGGCTCCTTTGAGAACATTTAGGTTCCACGTCAAATAGTGATTAGGGGTTCCTCCAGAGTTTTACTATACACGGTAGTGCGAGCTCTGCTTACTTCTGAAGCTTATCTGGCTTCTTCTCCGGCTTCTCTGGGTAGGGGATGATCAGGTCAATGGCATTTTCTGGCTTCTGGAGCAGGACTCCTAATTTACACTTGATCTCCTTGGCCCTGAAGGGAGAAATCAATACAGCAAGTGAGTTGAAGTATCCAAGGCACTCTTCCAAAAAAGTTAAAATAGCGTTATTCGACAGCTAAATCATCACAGAAAAGTTGAAAACGGCAACATGTGTCGGCTAAAGTTTGGCCTTCATCAGGGCAGAGTCAATTGTGTGAACATCAATTGTGTGTACATAATGTCAGTCAGTCAGTGTGACAGCATGCTCCGCAGACCAATATCAGGAGCAAACCCTCCAAAACTAAACTGCTATCAGATTGAACGGCATGATGAGAGAGCCTCTGCATGCAATTAAAAACATCCCATAATATATTCATTAGAGATGCACCGGATCCTAATTTTTAGGATCCTGCCGGATACCGGATCCATTGCTTAAGATCCTGCCGGATCCGGAACCGGATACCGGATCCTACGAAAGGGTTGAAACACATAGCCAACTCACACACGTGGGCCCTTTTCATTACGTTGGCGCAAACATTTTTCTAAGACTCATTGGTTTACTGCCACACTGCCTTCAACGGCCGCTTCCAAAGGGCTTTCACTCCATGCAGCGATTGGGGTTGTGAAAGACTGACTGAAAAGCCTAGGCTACGTAAAAAGTAGAGATGCCCCAGATCCTGATTTTTAGGTAACTGTCGGATACCGGATCCACTGCTTAAGATCCTGCCGGATCCGGATAGTCTGAAAAACCCTATTATCCTGCCGGATCCGGAACCGGATCTTGGATCCTGTACATCTCTAATATTCATATACAGTTGTGACCGTCATTGTCATGTCTCAAACTTATCGTTCTTAAGTTTGCATGACAAGAAAAGATAACCCTGTATTTTCTGCATGGATTCCCCTGACTGCTTTCATGAGTAGACAATGTATTGAAATGAATTTTCTTCAAACATACGCTACCAAAGTAGAGAGAGAGGGGTGAGGCATTGATGGGGTTTTGATGTAGTGGAAAGACCGGTGCAACAGCAGTGAAATATTTCACCTGATTAGTGGTTACATCATTGTTTTCATGAAGTGTTACCAAAGTGGTCCAACGATATTTGGAATCATATGACATGGACTAATCACATAACCTCACAAATCAATTTTAGTGTGACTGAACGTGCTGTTAACATTTAACAACCCTCTTCCCTCCCTGCCAGCATCCGGGGGTGCATTTGGACCATGATCAAACACCTGTGGCTTTGCTTGGGCACAATCCTCTCTGGTGCTGAACAAAAAAAGTGCCTTTTTTTAAAAAAAAGGTTTGCACAGTCCTTTGGAAGTTTTCTTTTTTAAGTAATTTTTTCCAATAAAAAGAAAGAAAGAACTTCAGAAGAAGTTGCAAACTTTTTTACTTATTGTGCAAACTTTTTTTTCTCTCTCTTTCAAAAAACCTATGATGAATCAACACCATTGCACACCCTGAAAAAGACATGAAAAGCAGTTCAGGCCTTCATTTCGTGAGTATTTATGACTTGACTTGACTTGAAAGCTTTTATGTCCTTAAAAAGGCAATCTGATTTACAGCACAGCAGAGTGAATGGCATAAAAACATACAGGCCTACAATAAAAACATACAGTACAACAAATACACACAATAAATAGCTAAACATATAAGTTACTATGTAAATAAATACGTAATAAATATAGACCACTGGTCAAATGCATCCATTAACACAATATGAAAGTCCATAATGTCAAGAATGTATCTCCCACATCTTGTTCAATTTGTTAATTTCCGTGGAGATGAAGGAGTTCTTTGCTCTATTCGTTCTAATATTGGGGTATCTATACCTGCGTCCTGAAGGGAGTGTTTGGAACGTATATGCTGAGTCTTAAGAGTTTGAGGTCCTGACACTGCTTTAACTTGAGTGCCCTACAAGCCATCATTTGCCTAGGCTCCGTGTTTGTCTTGGTGAGGTTATCACCAGGCCTTCTCTTCTAAGAGCACTTCTGGCGAGCACACATAGTAAAAAATGTAGTGTTAATTCAACACATAGCGAGTACTCTGGGACCAAATGTTAAATCAGCTTTCTGAGTGTTGAAATAGCGTTGCGCTTTTTAACTGTGTAGCTGATTCAAATTAGAACATGCCTAAAGTCTGATAACCTCAGCAGTGCGTCATAACATCAGACTTATCATTAAAATAACATATGCGCAACGGTGCAACCACTCATCAGCCTGAAAAGGTTCACTTTTCCAAAAGTTGCCATTAGAGAAATTAGAAGAGTAAACATACAGTGTTATTATTGTTGTGCGTGGTTGTTGATTCATTACAGTATTGTGTAAAATAGTTACACATTTGGGGAGGGAAGGTTTCCAAAACACAGTACGTCATCAGCCTTAATATGATAACATATCAAAAGATGGAGACATCTGTGAAGAAACGACCTCATTAGTCTATGAGAGCCAAGTGTTGAGGTCCACTTCAAACACGTTGCTTTGAACCAAGTTCATTATTTTTGTGAAGAATTTAAGCTCTTTAGTTTTCACAAAACGGAATAAGGAATCCCAGATGTAAGCTATATGTAGAAGGCATTCAAAGCATTCAATCATTAAAAGTTGATACATCCAGGGGAATAAAATGAGGTAGATTATTAAACATGTCCTGTGAGCAGCCGGTCCCGCACTTCCATTTTCAATTTATGCTCCGTATAGTGGTTTTAGTTTAATTTACAGTATAAATATTTAACCTACGCTGGTATTCTTCCTATATTAGGGGATATCACGGAAGTTGAACAGAGACATTTTAATAGGCTCTAAAGCAGTGATTCTCAAAGTGTGGTCCGGGGACCACTAGTGGTCCGCGACACAGCTCAGGTGGTCCGTACGGGGATTTCTAATTTTCCAAGACAAGCTAGCAGTAGGCTATATTTGTAACATTATTAAAAACATAAGCATAGCTGGAGTCTTATTTTCATCACAATAACCACATAAAACATGTGAGTAAAAAATAAGTGATCTGCATTGATATTAGCAGTGTCAAATTAGCACCCGTCAACTGTCAATTCGGTTGACAGGTGGTCCCTGAACATTTTTGGGTGGACAAAGTGGTCCTCGGTCTGAAAATGTTTGAGAATCACTGCTCTAAAGGGACTCATTCCGGCATCTCCTTGCCTGAAATGCCCAAGATTCAACAGCCTCAGAACACAGTTGTTGGAATTAGGGATCTCTATGTATTGCATGCTCAGCTTCTCTTTTTCTTATTATTAACTGTATTTCAGAGCAGAATATATCAAAGGCAACTTTCTCCCTAGACGCCAGATATAAAGGCAACAGTTACAGCATGCAGTTAAATAAATAAAACACAACATCACTGTTAAAGGCAAACAAACAAGACAAATAGCCTACGGCATTAATTGAAAAAGTCAGCAGGCAGATCTCTCACCTCACCAGACATGACTGGGGCAGGGCAGCTAATCCTTTACACATATTACTTGAGGTGAACTATCAAATCCACCAGCATAAGTTCCTCTCTCCACGTTCTCTTCAAATTCCTAGTGCTGCTCTGCTTCTCTGTGCTTATATACAGACAGCCTATTGGCTGTAGTCCAAAAAACTATGGGCCAATCAAAGGCAGCTTCACAGCACAATAGACTGAGGGGATCCCAACAAGCAGTGGTGTTAAATCAGTGAATTAAAAAGTTTGAGTAGGCTACACTAAGGCTACCTTCAGTTATATCTTGAAAGGAAACACTGAGAAGCATCACAGATTATCCATACTTTATACAGCACAGTATTTTCACATTTTTGTTTTTCAGGGCTTGCTTGCAAAATCTGCTTTGAAGGTGAGATCTTGTGCTGAATGTGGTTTTCTAATGTTTATTATGGACTTCGCGTGCGACCTGAATGGGATAGAGATCATACCCATCCACAAAAATGCTTTTGCAGCAACAAGAATATGCACAACTAATAATTATGCCTTAATGCCTATATTTATGACTGATGAATGGTGAGATGATATCATAGGATATCAAATTACCTGTACCCCGACTAACCTGGTCAGACGATAATGAAACTAAACTTTAAAATCAACCCATGAGAGTGTGGTAGCTTTTGAATGGAAACCCCCTGCAAAGGTCTAAAACCATGGAATTGAAATCAAGTGAATGATGCATGATGCATGATAAAAGATGTATTTTGAAAATGTAGGCTTTAGGATGATGCTTTGTGTGACATATTCCAAAGTTTGCTGTACAAATCCACATGAATACTTAATTTACATAAATCATCACATAGCTTACACCACACCTCAATATCATTTAAAATATGCAAACTAAAGTGGCTTTGGTGGAAAATAAGGCCAGGCTTTGTCGGATATTGTAATAGTCAAACAAAGTAGCAGAGGGTGGACAGTTGATGAAATATAGCCATGGAGGCTCTCTGGTACAGAGATGGATGTGTGCAATATTAAGAGCTGTGCCCCTGTGTCCCTGAGCATGGGTGATAACAGACAGCTCTTTTCCCAGCTGGGGCACGTTGTGTTCCTGTTCCACACAAGCAGGAGTGCGATCGCCACGGTGATGGCCCTTTCACAAAGCAGAGGATGATGATCTGATAAACACGGTTCCTTGCAACCAATCAGAGAGGACGACTTGATGGATGTATTTCAAGTGGTTGGACAGACCTGATGAGATATTTTCTTACATAGTGCTATTATAATAATAATAGTTATTTTAATAATAATAATGATATAATATAATAATAACAATAACACACTGGACCCATGTAGTCTTTTGTTTATCTCCTCATACCTGTGTCTGAACTAAGAGGGTCAGGTCAGTTCATTTTTCTCTGGCCCCATGATCCACAGTAGAAAAAAAGACATGATCTCTCAGGAGACAATAGAGCTACTGCTCATTAGCTGTAGCAGTGGTTTGTTTTGCAACTGCACAGGCTCTTATTTGAAATTGGCTGTATGTACGGTTGGCCTATGCACATGTCTGGTGTGTGTGTGTGCGTGCGCGCGCGTGTGTGTGCGCGTGCGTGTGCATGTGTGCGCTCGCGCGCATGCATGTGTGCATGCGTGCATGCACATTGCACGGGGGGTGGATGCAGTGGTGTAGTCTACGTAGAATGCAGGTATACGGAGTATACCCATTTCTAAATTTTAGGGGCTTCAGTATACCCACTTAAAATTGATTGATCCATTATTCAGAATAGCATAAATATACCCAGTGCAAAGAAGATCTTTTCATCTGGGCTATTCTACCTTTGCTCATTTATAATGAAACATCTTGGTTCCCATCTTTGATTCTGTAATCTGAAACAAATACTGAGAAGCAAGAAATATGAAAAAGATATGCGCCCAACTTCTGAAAATATACAGTGTTACCCATGATAATACAATATTACACGTGTGGTCACTAATATTCAGTCGATAGCTGTAGCTACATCTCTGCAGTAAATGTGAGCTGCTTTGTTTTTGGGTTGTTTTTTTTAAGTTGCCCCAGTTCTTCAACCAATTCTTCTTTTTCAACATGAAAGCTTTCTGGTGCTGAACAACCAACACTCCACTGTCTATAGCATGTGAATAATACACACAGTGGTTATTTAAAGTATCAACTAATAAAATGTCAACTCAAAATAACTTTCTGTTAGACATAGGGCAAATGTTTTATGTTGACCCCAAGTCTAGTTCTGTTTGCATTCCCCATCGCCTGAGACAGATGGTTTGTTTATTGTTTAGGATGGTTCCTTGAATCGGAGCCAACATTGTTTATTATCTGCTGGCAAAGCAGCTGACTAAACAATGTATATTATGCCATGCAAAACGGAAGAGGTCGTCCTCGCATTAAATTCAATAGGTTCACACTAGTCATATCAACAGAAGCACAGGGACTCATATATTGTGCATGACATTGATTCATGATAACATTTAAGTCATCGAGAGACCTTACAAAGCGGAGGGCCATGTTTGCATATGCTTGGCTGCACTTGTTTCACTGGAAACTTCTGCAGACTGCTAATGTGTACAGAAGCACAATGGGACAAACGCTGCTGCTATATCCTGTTGAAAAGATGCTGCCGATCCAGCCAATAGAGTCAGTCACCCTCAAGGGCACTTTTCAATGTAGATTTCGTTGACCATATAGCTCATATGTTAAAGAAGAAAAGCCAAGCGCTGTAACAATGATGACTTCAAACGTGAAAAATATACAGTAGTCTTATATTGCTCATCTATGCCACAATGTCGGCCAGTCAGAAATTGGTTTAGTTTATTTGCACACAATGTAGGTCGACAGATCTTGTTAATTGAAAACATGTGTCGACGACGGTGTAACCATATACGGACAATGATGTCCATGCATAGGGACCCAGGTTCGAGTCAGGCCTGGGTCATTTCTGAACGCTATCCCTTCTTACTCTCCCAAACATTCCCTGTCATCTCTTCACTGTCACCATCAAATATATGCATAAAAAAGACAAAAACACAACAAAAGTCTCACTCTGATCTTAGTGGCTCTACAAATCGCAGGGTTTAAGCATATTATGCATTCAGTAGCTTACCTAAGTCACCTCATTTCACAGTGCTGTTATGCATCAACACATCTCCGGGATTTTTAAAGGAAGAAAGGACACTCAAGTATTTTTGGTGGTTGTCTTGACAACAACACTGTCAATGCAGTACCAGCTGCCATCCATATATCCATCAGCAGCAGCACTTCAATGCATTTGGAATGTTGATTAGGCTATATGAATTGACAAGTCTCCAGCAGGTAAAATGCACTCTATTATGAAAAAGCCACCTTGAAAGTAGCATTTTACTGTCTACCATGTGTTGTGTACATCAGTGTAAGCTGTAGGCCACTGTTAGCCTATAGTGCTAGGCTACATGGCTAAGCACATGAAAGATCTCTACCACAAGTTAGTAGTTACCTCCGCCAAAGAGTTTGTGTTTTCGGTCGCGTTGGTTTGTCTGTTTGTTTTGTCTGTCTGTCTGTTTGTCAGGAAAAGGTCAACAATGGAACTGGATGAAATTCTGTGGATTTGTTGGAAATGACAAAAGGAACAAGTGATTCAATTTTGGTGGTGATCCAGATCACGATGCGGATCAATACATTTTTTAAAAGATTCTATAGCGGAATAGGGCGAATTTTGACATTCCAGTTTCTAACTCCACAAGAACAAAGCAGAAATACTTGAAAAAATTAGGGTGTTCAATCAAACTGCTTCCTTGGCGGTGGTCTGCACTCTCCGAGTGCATTTCTAGTTTTCTTACTGTAAAGTGAAGTCCTGCTGAACATTTGAGGCTGTGAGGCGCTGTGATGTAACCATGATTATATCATGTGTTCAGCAATGGACTTTCCCACAATCAGCCATTTTAACAAGGGACGTGATTCTTTGCCAGATCCAGATATACTACGGGAAAGTCAATTTAATCTCATACTGCCATTTTTCTGGTCCTCCTAACAAACCAACAAACATGTTGTCTTTTTCACAGATTTGTTGTTGTGGCGCCGGCCTTTGTTTGTTGAAGGGGTTGACCCCTTAAGACTCCACTTCCTCCTTTGCCAAATGTCAACACTGGTAGAGCTACGATAAACCTGCTCTATTGTGATGAGTGCAAGGATTGACTTGAAGACTTTAAGGGTGCGGGGCCTGGAGTCATCATTATGGCTACAGCTCTATGTGCGTTTTTATGTCTTTGCTTATTTGTCTTTCTGGGCACTGCCTTCCTCTCGATTCCATTATATCCATAAATGTTGCTTTGCATTGCAGTGTTCTCTCTGCTTATGACACATACTGTATTTTAAAACGGCCACCATTTACTATGCTTGCACCCCCTTGACAAAGATTAACAAGCAAGTAAGGCCTTAAATTATACATTGTAATCCATATAGGCCTACCTCAGCTGTAACTGGGAAACTACAACTCCCATTGTCATTATTGTGACACAGCACTCCACAGAACAGAAGTGCACTGCGCACTGCATTCAACAAAATTGCACTAATGCCCGTGCAAGGGGGCCGGCCCCCAATGGCGTCCGAAAGGGAGCAGTGCGGCGGGACAGTACCATGCTCAGGGTACCTCAGTCATAGAGGAGGATGGGTGAGAGCACTGGTTAATTACACCCCCCCATTAACCTGGCGGGTTGGGAGTCAAACCGACAACCTTTGGGCTATAAGTATGACACCCTAACCGCTTACCCATGACAGCCCTCAATATAATGTATTTGGGGAGACCTTCCCAAACAACATTGTTCATGAAGCCTAATTGGCTGAACATCAAAAAGTAGTCACGCAAGCTTTATTATTAAAGAGTAAAGACATCGGAAAATCCAGCTAAAGAGAAACTTGAATGAAGCCCAACAGGTCAAGTGGCCCAGATGCACTGTATATCCATGCTACAAAGCCTTCCAGTCCATCTATTTCTGCACTATAAGATTTAACAGTAGAGTCAAGAGGAAATTAAACCGATTTTTTCCCACAACACCGTTAATTGCTTACATAAAGCAGTTTATTTGCAGAGGCTTTTCCGGAGTGGCTCTCTTTTTAATAAGGAAAGAATGTGTGGAATAATTATTTTCTTTGAACTGGAGGACTGTCATTATGTAACCCCAGATCAACCTAAGTAAATGGCTCAGCAGCGTAAATAATAACGAGGCCATCATTTCGGAAATATTTTCCATGTTGAGATCCAGCCACTTATTTCAGTAGGCCAACTCTCCAGTTGTTTTGGTTAGCTTGCTACACTGATTTGGTCAAGACATCAATGTTTTTGGTAAGCGTGCAACACTGATTTGGTCAAGACGTCAATGTTATAATAAGCGTGCAGCACTGATTTGGTCAAGACATCAATGTTTTGGTAAGCGTGCAACACTGATTTGGTCAAGACATCAATGTTTTTGAATGCTTGCAACCAGGGCCGCTAACAGCCTTGACTGGGCCCAGGACAAAATCATCTGAAAGGGCCCCCCCTCCCAATACATACAATGTTGTAAAGACACAATTCTGGGACTCCTCTCTCTCTGGGGCTGGGACAGCATACCCTTTTGCCCCTTCCCCTGTCAGCGGGCCTGCTTTCAATACTGATTGGGTGAAGACAAGAAGATTAACAACATGTTTTACATAACTGTCAATCTTATTGGTCTATTTTATGTTGTATCTGTTTTAGAGCAACACATAGTTTCACAGTTTGGTAGTGAGACACAAGTGAGAGGTGAATGGCAACAAGGGAATTTGTAATGAATTGGTCTTAGAATGAAGAGGTGGATCGCACTGGATTCTTAGAATGAAGAGGTGGATGGCACTGGGTTCTTAGAATGAAGAGGTGGATCGCGCTGGGTTCATAGAATGAAGAGGTGGATCGCACTGGATTCTTAGAATGAAGAGGTGGATCGCACTGGATTCTTAGAATGAAGAGGTGGATCGCGCTGGGTTCTTAGAATGAAGAGGTGGATCGCACTCCGTTCTTCTTTTCTTTGTAATACTTTTTATTTTTTATGTAGCAGCAGAAAAGCAGACAAACGTTTCGGTTGTCGCCTTCGTCAGCGTCTCGTCTTGACTAGCTACTTCCTGACTTTTATCAAGGTATATCCTGCGATCACCTGTTTCTGATTGCGGATGACGCAGCACACGATCCAAAGCATTAGGCCCGTAGGCCGTTCATGAATTTATCTTGCCACGTGATGCACTTACAGTGAGGGACAGAGAGGCCGGAAAGCCAGGAACATACGTACCTGGGAGACCATTGAATTTCCGCCCCTGTGAAGACCTGATAGCATTTTACTTTAGGTCCTTATTTCCTTAGTATAGGTAGAATTTATGCGTCAGCATGATGTAACATTATGTATTATACTGGCACTGTGCCGTGTGGATTATACGATACAAAGACCTTTTTAGAGGGTTTGCATAGAAGGCATCTGCAATTCAACTATTCTAAGCGGTAAAATCTGCAATCCAGCCACAGAACAGCACAAACTCTCTTTGAGACATTTCCGTTCGTCAGTTCCCTCTGCTGTGTACCACAAAGTCCTGTGTTGCTCACCCATGAAAAATGTGACAATTTCCATTAGCATTAGCCTTGGGAACAAAGGAAAGAGGAAGATACTGTACAGTATGACTTCCGTCCCTACTTCATGCGTCACACATGAGTCATGCACGGTAGGTGGACAGCCAGGCCATAGCAAGTGGAGAGAGAGACAGTAGCATGTGTAGCGACACGTGTACTTTTGACCTTTACAGTAAAATGTCACCTTTTTCCACCTCGTGAACTTACACTGTGAGAGGCCAAGAAAATAAGAGGAATACTATGCAGTCAGTCAGGGTTGCCAGATGAGGCTGATGATTTCCAGCTAAAAAAAATGCTCAAAACCCGCCTGGAAGCACTAAATCCTGCTTAATTCTATTGATTTCTATGGCCAAAAATTGGGCCATATGTTTTTTTTTCCTGCTAAATGCCATTTTTTACCCGCAGACGGCCATCCTAAGCAGCCCAACTGGGTGGGGAACTGGCCAATCCTGCAACACTGCAGTCAGTCCTTTCTATGGCTGAAATTCACATTGTCTTTTCAAAGATGAATGAAAACTCTGCCGTGCCTCAACCAAACAATCCCAAAAAATGTGGAAAATTGCCTTACAGTCCTTGTAGTGGCAGGGCCATCTGATGTGTCAAAGGTCATTAAACGAACAAAGCTTTGGCAGCAATCACAAAATGGAGGGTAGTCTGCTGTCAGTCTATCTACTGTCAGCCTATCATTTTGAAGCCATTTCCACACAATTTACCACACACATTTTTCCTCCTCGGTCTCAACCACATGGGAATGGCCGTGAAATATACTGTAGAATAACAACCGCCATTCCCTTTGTGCTGTAAGGGCATCACAAATGTTAGGGTTATCTGGAAAGGTGTGTGTGTGTGTGTGTGTGTGCGTGCTTGCATGCATGCGTGTGTGCGTGTGTGTGTGTGTGTGTATGCACGTGCGTGGATGTGCTGTGCATGTGTAGCAGACATAGGGTCTTACAGTAAGTGATTTGTCATTGGAAAATTCAAAATAGGAAGAGGTTAATATCTTCACCTTGCCCTCATCGAGGCGCTTCAGTGTGTAGGAGAAAAGGTTTGGCAACACGCGCCTACACCATGCTCACATGCCATAGAAACTATCATCCACATGCACACTCACGTGAGGAAGGGCTGCTGTTTCTACAAAGGATAAGCTATTCATTTATGTTTCTATTGAGCACTTCCTTTATAGACATCCAAATAATATCCAGACATTATTTTACTTCTTTCACCCAAAGCGACTGACAGGGTACAGGGTATCGACTACAGTCCCTATGGAGCAATGGTGCCTTGTTCAAGGACGCTTCAGATTATCATCGACTTTCAAATCTCTTCGAGTTTTGGTCTCAACAAGCATAAAAAGCATAAAAAATCACATTTTCCAAACCACATGGTTGACCCGCCTCCCTTGTTTCGCTAATGGTTGTTTGCTTCCCAACAAAGTGGGAGGAGTTCCCGATTTTTCTGGAGCTCAGAAACGATATTTGTATTGCTCCTGGCCTGACTAGAAGCAACGCTGAAGGGCGCGGCCTGGCTAGTGAGGAGGATGGATTAAAACACTTTTGATGACACAGTGCATCACAAATCAACTTCATATTGCAGATGCACACTGACCTTGAGTCATGAGAGACTGAGGAGGTCAGGGACGTGAGAAATGAAACACATGACAGTTCCCATCACATGGCAAAAACCACCATCTTCACCTTGCCCTCATCGAGGTGCTACAGTGTGTAAGAGAAAAGGTTCGTGGCAACACGTGCCTACACCATGCTCATATGCCATAGAAACTATCATCCACGCGGAACTACAATTAGGAAAGGTTGCTGTTTCTGTACAGGATTAGCTATTATGTGTCTATCGAGCACTTCCTGTACATACATCCAAATAATACTCGAACATTATTTTTCTTCTTGATAGATAGATAGATAGATAGATAGATAGATAGATAGATAGATAGATAGATAGATAGATAGATAGATAGACTTTATTCCCCTAGGGGAATTTGTTTTCACCATCATCACAACTTGTCAGATATTACACAAATACATGTACACTGAGACATTGTCAGACGACCCAAGCACAGCATATTCCAGACAGACATGAGGACATGTTGAAAAGTGCCCGTCGCCATCTGAGTGTCCTGTACCTGCGGCCGAATGGAAGCAGTGTGAAGTGTGGGTGAAGAGGGTGAGTGTGACACTAAAAGAGCAGTGAGAAGATTTCGCTTACACCATTCCTGTGATGATGTAGCAAAAGTCACTGAAACTGAAATGCTGATAGGAGGCGGTGCAAATGGCAATACTGCACGTAATACATTTAAATACTAATTTGACAAATATGAACTTCTTTTTTTTGGGGGGGGGTGCCTTTATTTCGATAGGACAGTGTAATAATGACAGGCAGCAAATTGGGAGAGAGAGACAGGGAACCCGGGTCGGCCGTGTAGTAGTCTAGTGCCCTACCATTAAGCAACGGTAGGGCCAACAAATAATAACGTCTAATCTAACTATATGTTCCACTTGTTGTGGACGTTTTTTCCACGCAGAAACATGCTTGATTCTTCTCACAGACTCCTGCTGCAAGGTTGTAGCCAGGCCAGCTCTAAATCCAAGCACAGATTTTGAAGATAGATGTGATACAAGAACATTTGAAGAAGCTAATGGCCTGGAACAGACAATATGTCCTTAAAGTGCTGTTACTCTTAATTGGCCAATGTGATGACAGGGACGTGCAATAGGATATGGGGGGGGACCAAAGCATTGGGAAGCAGAGTGTTCACCATCAGGCTTAATCCCCCTTTCCTAATAAGGGCAGCATGACGCTATGCCAAGCCAAAGGAGCTATCAACCTCATCAGTCACACCGCTAGTACCGTGTTATGGATCAGTCTGGGAAAACAGAGTAACGTCTTTCCAAAAAGAAAGCTGAAAGAAGAAATAACAACACTGCATTTTTGGGAGAGTTTCTAACAAATCCTTGTAATAATGAAATTAGTTATTGTTATTGTCTTTGGTGTTATTAGATATTAACTGCTCAGGAGCAAGAACATGCTGGTTTTGGCATGTGATGGGAGCAGGCAGGGCTGGACTGGGGGAGAAATAGGGCACTCTTGGCCTAAAGGGGCCTTTCATAATTAGCGGCGCACAACTGACTCACCAGTGTTTTTAAAATATATATATATATATTTTAAAACATTTCTGAAAATAGGGGCCCATGAGGGTGCAGGGCCCACCGGGAAATAGATGGCCAGTTCAGCCCTGGGAGCAGGGCAAGCATGGAACTGTCAACCGGTTCATTTCTCATGTCCCTGACCTCCTCAGTCTCTCATGGCTCAAGGTCAGTGTTCATCTGCAGCATGAGGTTGGTTTGTGATGCACGGTGTCATCAAAAGTGTTTTAATGCATCTTCCTCACTAGCTAGGCCGCGCCCTTCAGCGTTGCTTCTAGTCAGGCCAGGAGCAATACCAGGCCCGTTGCGTTAAGGTACGCAATGTAGGCAGTTGCCTAGGGCCCCCGAGTAGGTGGGGCCCCCAAGGACGACAGGTTATGGACCCAACAGCAATGACGATTTGAAATAGCTTTATAATAAGGCAATACCATCTTTATGAAGGGCTCTGCTGCGAGGGAAGCAACAGCGCCTCCCTAATGCCCCCTGCTCGAGGGGGCCCCCCTTCCAATAGGTTTGCATCAGCGACAGCGACGTGAAAATGTCAATTGCCAAAAGGTGCAACGACAAATGTGGTCAAAGTACCCCCATCTAGAAGGGCCCCCCCTTCCAATTTGTTCAACCGTCAAATCCAGCGCAAATACAAACTGAAGATGAAGCTACATAATCTCTCACTGGATGTTGCGCAGACGCCAGTTTATATTACATTTTTGGCTCAAGACAGTTGCTTTTAAAATAAAAGTTAATCTTGAAGGCGACATATTAGGCTACTCTCTGTACTGCAACCAAACTGTCCCAGTTGACATCGCACAGACAGCGAGATGCTTCATTTAGGCTACAGTGTTATGTTTTCAAAAACATCCGTGAAGCATTATCCATGTGCTGTAACAAGCACTGGGCAAACGTCGATTGTTCAATAACGCACCTTTTTTCGACACGGAACTGTTTTGAATGTGGACAAACGCAAGAAGAAACGAATGAACAATGTGCATATGCATATGCATATGACCAGGGGCGCTGCCAGAAATGTTGGGCCCCATGAAAGATTAAAGTTTTGGGCCCCCTTAAGGGCCCCTCTCAGTGCCTAGGCTCCCTTAAGGGCCCCTGTCAGTGCTTGGGCCCTTAGAATCTGTACCACTTTTCCCCCCCTAGCGGCCCCCATGCATATGACCAATATTTCGGATAACACGAGTCACACAAGTACGCTGGGATAGCTACATTGTAGCCCACTTTCTTGCTATTATATGGATTACACATTGGAATTTGGGACCATGATTCTGGAAACTTGTGGATTACAGTGAGAGGTTGGGATACATTCTGCGGTCAAGACAACTCAAGGTAAGGGCACCGGGGTATTGGTCCCCTATAATTGACACAGCTGTCAACCACGGAGTAACGTAGGTGGTTGTTCAGTGATCCTTGGTCGCTACAGAGTAGCCTATTTGTGTGTGCTGCAGTATTACTAACAACACAAACATTTGGATTGTATTTTCAAATGCGTGGTGGATGCAATACGAAAAAAAATCTCGTCGGGGAGACCCCCCCTGGCTTGGTTAGAATTCTTGCTACCAATATCACATCCCCCCAAACCCCCCACTGTGCCTGCTCATTCGTTTTTCAGCCTTGAGTTTCTGGACTAGGCCTATTGTTTTATGAGTCAATAGTTGGTTTTGCACAAATGGAGCACCCTTGGTTAGATTTTAAAAGTGGTTGGAAAGATTAGACCTTTCTTTATTTGTGATTGGCAATGCAGATCATGATTTTCGTGGTAGGGTCAAAAAATCTGATTGGGCCATATAGGCATACTCTCATGTGAGACAGGCCAGGTTAAACTGAACATTCAATTAGCCTACTTCATGAGCGGAGCCTACTGAATGGAATGGGCTATATTTGCCCAGGTCTTTCTTCATAAAGTTTCATAAAATGAACTGTAGGGACTAGTTATCTAGATTGCATTTCCTCACAGGAAATGCTGGTGTATGCTTGCTCTTTATGCATTCATTGCCCTTCATGCATGTCTTGCCCTGCCACAACACTGTCTATAAGGTGACTTCTTGTTTGTTCCATTAGATTTCTATGGTTTCTGTGACATTGTGTTGTAATGGTAGGCTATGTGACAATGACTGAAGTGCCATCCAAAAATTGTCTGGCCCCTCCGAAACCCGAAACAGAAGTTCTGGCGCCGTGGCTACCCTGTCAGGTGCCCCATGCGCTTACAAAAAAAAAAACCTAGGGCCCCGACAACCCCTTTGCCTAGGGCCCCCAAAATCCTAGAAACGGGCCTGAGCAATACAAATATCGTTTCTCAGCTCCGTGAAAAATTGGGAACCACTTTGTTGGGAAGTAAACAACCAATAGCAAACCAAGGGAGGCGGGTCAACCATGCAGTTTGGGAAAGTCAGACCAAGTCACGAAGAGATGTGAAAGTCGATGATTATCAAGCTAGGCCTACTTCCTCACAGGAAAACATGATGAATGACGAAGAGTTTAATAGATCAGATTGACAATGATCTCACAGTGAAAAGTAGCTTATTTTATTTTTTTGGCTACACAATTACTCTCTCATACTTCGTATCCTGATATAGTTATGGAAGATGATAGCGCATCAATTAAATTTCATGACTTAATTGAAGTCACTGCGTGCCAAGCCAAACCTGATGCTGAAATCTCAAGTCAAGCTATTACAGAAAATTGCGTCTGAATTACAAGATCGTTTGTCAGATCCCCGAGATGGCCAGCATTAACAGAAGTTTACCAAAGAAAAAAACATGCACATCCGTCTCAAAACAGTTGTGGGTGCAGGACTAGCAAAATCACACGAAAGGCATGCTGCCTGAAACGTCACTATATTTACCCGTTAAGACACAGCGTTATAAATGTGCTGTTACCAGAATGGTAATGACCTAGTCGTTGTGCATTACTTAAGATCCAGTGTTATGCCATAGTAATGTAGTACTATGGTAGTGAACTTTTCAATGACTAATACATTGTTCCACTGGTGGAATAACATGCATTATGGGGCTACAACAAGAGAAATGGGAGCTTGGTGTGCAGACTTTATTTTCAGTTTTCACAGCATTAGCAGAAGGCCATGTTGCTTGTGTCGAGGTCCCAATCATAAATGCCTGCCATGCTGTAATCCTTGGCAGCACTCCAATGTGGTTTGGCAATCACACATCATGTCATGATGCCTTTGCCTAGATCAGAATAGACTTTGGAGAATACGATGGGAAGTGAATTTCACTGTAGGCTTAGAGACTACAAACAGCGAGCAGTTGGATGCAGGATTAAAAAAAACTTTTGTATACATTTACACTTTTGTATGCATTGCTTTTGTATGCATGTACTCTTTTGTATGCATCAAGAAAACATTTTAACGTAAGCTTGAAAGGTGGCAGAGATATATTTGATTACATTTTTTGGTCTAAACGCAGCTAAATTCCTGCAGATGTGCATAGTATAAATTAGAAACACATTCCTTGACGACAGGCCTTTCTCGTGCACACACACGCACGCACACACACACACACACACACACACACACACACACACACACACACACACACACACACACACACACACACACACACACACACACACCACAAGGGAGCGATCCAGTCCATCCCATTGTTTGTCACCGAAATGGAAAACACTTTTTTTTCAGGTACTCCGAAGCCCTTTTTAGGGGAAAGCACATGCTCTTTCGGCTCTCGTTTATAGAGGCATATGGTCCCTATTATGAGGTCTTGCTCTAAAAAGTGTTCGGCATTCCTCAGTATCACAGCCTGATTGGATCAAGATTAAGGTGGTATGCTGTGTAGCTTTATGTAAAGTCTTCACCATTGACGATACAATTTTTCATGGATTGAACAGACTAATGTCATCACTGTTTATTCTGGTCTACACTGATATAAATTGAGGCTCCTTGAATGTAACAGCTTGTTGCAGCAACAGCTTTCCAGTAATAAAGTCAGAATATGTACAGAGGAACTTGAACATTTATGTAAGGGTTTTGTTTTTTGGGTAGGGTGAGGGGGATCATTATTTTGATAGGACTGGGAATGAGAGAAGGCATTGGGAGAGAGATGGGAAAAAGTTGGGAGACCTTTGGAGCCTGGATCCCCCTAGCCATTGTATCCCGTACATCAGAGGCATGCACAGATAGGGACGAGGTGGAATACTGGACAAAAATGCCCTTATTAAAAGTTTTGGTAACATTTTGTAATAATGTCTGCTTATAAAGCATTAATAACACTTAGTAAATAATTAACTAATGATGAACAAAACATTAACAAATGTTTGTAAATGACTAGGAAATGTTAACAAATGTTTGCAAATGACTAGGATATGTTATGTTAATATTATAAACATTGCTTGTAAATTAATAAAATACTTTGTTAAAAGGTATGTAAAATCTTGAATATATTAGATATTTTATAAAGCATTAATAAAACGTAGTTAATAATAAAAACATTTGCTAATATTTTGTTCATCACCAGTTAATTATTTACTAAGTCTTTACTAAGCAGACATTATTATACCTATTATATTAGTGTTACCAATTTTTTTTTTACACAATGCACTGTGTCCAAAGCATCTACAAATGCTTAGAAATCAAAACCATCTTACAAAAACGCCCTGATACAATATTGTACAGCCTCTATAGCAGGGGTGGGGAACCTATGTCTCGAGGGCCATTTGCGGCCCTTGAAGTCTATTTATCCAGCCTCCGATATAATTTTAATGTTATGCAGCTTCACATGAAAGGTGACATATTTTGTAAAGGAATCTTAGAAATTACATTTGCAATACAAGTTACATTCAGGGGACCTAGATAATGGTGGCTGCCTTGAATATAGGCCTAAAGTGCAGGGGAAATCCTTGTTTGTGTTCATAATACGGCCCTCAGAGGACTTTTACGGCCCTCAGAGGAATTTGAAGTGGCCCTTCGAATGAAAAAGCTCTAGAGCCCTGCTCTATAGCCTAGTAAGGCAGCCAGATGTTCCACATGCCCCCAATACCCTCCTTTAGCACCTGCTCCCCAAAATGTCTGTGCATGTCACTGCCATACATGGTCAGGTGTATTAGAGGTTCCCAAAGGTAACCATGACAAGGCCCCCCATATACTGGTAGATTCAAGCCGAGGCCCCCCTTACATCGGCCATTCCACGCTATGTTTTCTGTGCGTTCCCTTTCTCCCTATTGTCTAGGTCTATCAGGCAATGCCCCATGATGAATAACAATTATAGTTGTTATGTTCAGAGATGCAATAGAGTATTATTATACGTAATGCTGTTCTCAGCTAATGGGGATATTGTTTACCTTTTTTTTGGTTTCCGTTCCTTAGCCAGTTACTCAGTTCATTCAATTATTTATTTTGTTTTGCTTTTCCTGCCAACCTGGGGTCCGTTTCTCGATTCTTGTCGTTGCTAACCGTTCTTAAGACCGTCTTAAGACCGTCTTACCATTCCCTTGGTTTTAGTGGTGAGTGTCGCTGTCGAGAGAGAGTTGAGTCGCTCTTACGAAGGACGTTGCTACCGTCGTTAGCAAAGACGCTTTCGAGATACGGACCCCTGCCACGGACCCCCTAGCACAACCTCGTGGCCCCCCAGGGGTCCCCAGCCCCCACTTTGAAAACGACTGTATTAGGGCACTGCACTGCAGCACCCTAACTTTGCCATTTGGTTTTAGTTACCTATGGATATATTGGTATCGCTCGTATCGCTATGCAAAGTCTGTATTATAAAACCCTATGTTAATATTCCTAGAGGCTTACAATGCATTCATCACCTATAAAAAAACTGGTTACACTTTACTTGAAACCGGTGTCATATGTATGACATATATGTATGTCATAATAGTGTCAAAACAGTGTCATGATACAGTCATGAAAGAGTCGTTTATAAACATGATGACAATGTCATAAACGTTTTATGGTCATGAAAAGTTGTCATTGTTAGGACTGTCTGCACCATAACCGAATTTCACTTAATGACAGTCATAAAATGTTAATGACATTGACATAATGTTTATGACATATGCATAACTGCTTTATGACAATGTTATGACAAAGTTTTGTGATGCTTTTGTCTTTGTTTATAGTATGGTGAAAAGAGAAATAAGCTATGCATCTAACGTAGGCTATACAGTTTCAAGCTGCCCTTCACTATGTTATCCAAAAAATATTTCTCATCCCCATTCTGATTCTCTTTTTGATAAAGAAACACACAGTTATGATTTAGCTTCACAAATATTTTCCAGATGCAAAAACATCTGCTGCTGCTGCAAATGAAAAAAAAAAAATCAGAGGAATCTCCCAATCTGCACCATCAACCTACACAGAAACATATAGGGGTTGACAAGCGGAATTTTTTTTCGCGTTATGATGACATAACACAAATTGAGGCTGACGCTGATATGAGGCTGGGTGCTGCTGGACTGTGAATCCACAGGAGGAAGTTGAAAGCCCAGAGGGCCGGGGTCACAGGATAGCACGGTTTTCCTTTCCACAGGGGGACAGAGCCGCCGAGCTTTTCCCACGCTGCGAGTGTAAGAACCAGAAGTCTCTCCATTGGAGGGCCGCCGCTGTTTTGATGGAGGCAGCGTCGTGTTGTCCAAGCTACAGAGCCCCGCCGATGGACAGTCTCCAGCTCTTTGGGACTCCCAGTGGGACCCGAGCATACTTGTTGTGACAACATACCACAGTTCGTGCATATGGTCAAGATATTAAGCCCATAGCCGAACGAGAAGAAGAAGACGAAATAGAGGAGCAAAAAACATGGAGCGCATCTTCTTGGCAGCATCACACACACACACACACACAAGGTGACGGGGACAAGAGATAGCGTCTTGTGCCTGGGGGTCCCTGGGGTCAGCCCGGAATGTTCTTCTGCCTCCTGTTCGTCCTGCTGATGACACTGTGGAGGGAGGGGAATGTCTTCTCCTCTTCTCAAACAGTTTGTACTCAGTCTAGGCCACTACACTTCTGTCACATACACACACTGTCCTCTGAGGTCATCTGAGGCAGTTTGGGAAGAGCAATCTGTGAAATGGATGCTGTTTCGCTGAATCGCTGCACTCAGAAGGATAGTCCATTTGACCACCCACTGAACTTACGTGCGAGATCTTACAGGAACTCTCACTATGGTTGTCAAGCATCGTCAGTCATGACCTCTGTTAAATTTGTAAGGCATATGATTGCGAAAGTGCTGTTGAACCCATTTTTTAAATCATTTAAGTTTAACAAAAAGTGACATAAATGACCAGGTTATTTTTCTTTTCTTTTCCCAGAGGTGACTTAACCTTACAGAATCCCAGAGGTGACTTTACCTGACTCTCCACAAATGGACACTTATCTAGTGAGAGTCAGGTTAGAGAGGTGGCCGGCTGTCCCTAATGCATTACGTGCCAATGTTAAACATTATAATTAGAGCCTTTTATCCAAAGTGACTAACAATGAAGTGGGGTCATCAAGCCAGGTAAACAGGAGCTAAGTGCATGAAGATGATACTAAAAGGTATTGATTTGGTGGTATTGATTGGTGGTTTCAGGGTTAGATTTGTCAGGACAAAGAGGTCTCAGAACCTCGTCTTGAAAAGTGTGACCCTATAATTCTGGGTGATATGAAGTATCTAGGGATATGACCCTATGAACATTATTTAATCAATTTATTGAGCATGGAAAGAGCTGTGCTCTCTAAATGTAAAGAACCTTTGACTTTTTCCCCCTTTCCACATTGGTACATTGGGAGGTCTATGCATGTGAATATCTACCATAATCGCTTGAGCGCCTATGAGAGACACGAAAGATATTGAAGATGTCTGAGAGTAGAGCCTGAAAGGTGATCGTGAAATGTATCCTGAACACAATAGGTCTACATAAAAAATATGCTCACAATCAACCTCTCTAAAACAATGTTGAGTAGGACATTTAGTGATCATAAATCTGCCAGCCAGTCAGCTGTAGGTGCCACGTTTAGGTAGCAAAAAACCGACAGTCAGCTATAGCTAAAAATAGGCTATGTTTCAACTGATTTGCTTTGTAATTCGTATTTTTGATTTAAGCTTCTGACCTAAGTTTTCAGAGTCAGATTCAGATTCACCTGACACCTCGAGAGATTGGCAAAGGGAGGGGCCGCGTGTGCGTTAGGGGCATGCGCTGCTCGGAGGGGGGGAGCAAGAATGCATGCGACCGGGCAAAGACACTAAATATTTTGAAGATGCCGTGGGAGTGTAGCCTAGAGCGACTGCCCTGACTGCCTGAGGTGAGCTTGAAACATAGCAGCATACACAGTATTAAAATTGACCTTGGCTACATGATCACAATTAACGTTTCTTAATCCGCATCTTAAATGTCGAGTTTACGTTTAGTGATCCTAAATAATCTGACAGCTGGATGTGCCACGTTCAGACGAAAGCACAGAAAGGAGAGATGAGCATGAGGATGAGAGGAAAAAGAGGATTCTTCAGGTTGGGCAACTGCCATTCTAGATTCCTGTGCACGTCCCTGACCATAATTCATTATGAAATTTCTTCGTCACTGAAACAGATCAAACACATTATTTGCTTTTAGCAGAGGAATGGCAATGACTAAGCTGTTATGTACTACCAAAGGCGGCGACGTAGTGTAGTGCTATGGTAATAAATGCTTTTGAACGATTTACAGTGTTTCATTGGCAGAATGGTATGCATTATGAAGCCACTGAATCATCACTGATGTTCAGGTTCCAAACAGATAATGACTTATCAATTCTTGTGTCGCCAAACCGGATCTCGTGTCCATTTACACACATTAGACTTACTTGTCTTCAGGAATCAGAGACACCTGGTGGCGAAACAAGCAGGTGAAACACTGGCTTCGTCAGAGCTCCCTCATTCATTACAGACCCAATGGCCTCCTCTAGTGGCCCAATCTTAGGGGAGGCTATCTGGGTGATTCACTTACTCAGATACAAGGACAGTATGTGCAGGCCAGGGGAAGTTTTAGGCAGGGTCCAGGGTGGGCCAGGGCCCCAGTAGAATTGTTCCTGTACCCCCCATCCTATGCGCCGAGCAACCTATGTTAGAGCTTCTCAGCTTTTACTGTAATACTATTAAATTCATACTTTTTATGTGCTTCAGATGCTGAAGCAGGTGTTTTTTAATGTGTTTTTGGCAACACTGGGTTTAGAAAAGGACAGATATTTGGCAAGTTAAGGTCGAAGAATAAGGGCCCCCTCTCTGGCCCTCCTAGTAATTTTCGTGTAGAACCACCACTGATGCAGGCAGAGA
This sequence comes from Engraulis encrasicolus, assembly GCF_034702125.1. Lineage (NCBI taxonomy): Eukaryota > Metazoa > Chordata > Actinopteri > Clupeiformes > Engraulidae > Engraulis > Engraulis encrasicolus. The sequence goes on along the minus strand of NC_085862.1, from coordinate 30,294,845 downwards.
CAATTGGTAAGGAAGAGAGCTCAAAATGAGTTTCTTCAAGAGTCAATATGATGTAAGTTTCTAAGCTAAACTGATATCATATGGCTGACATGCTCCTTTAGGAGTCTAGAGGGGGTTCAGAATAAATAGAATTGAATTGGAAAATCATGCCCATTCTGGTGACCGAGGTTGATCCCTCTTTGGTGCATTGGTGACTGCTTGATCTGGTTACCATATTGAAAATATTTGGTATGATAATATAACAATAATACATTTTATTTGGAAGCACCTTTCCAAACACGCAAGGTCACTGTGCATCATTCAAACATCAGTAAAAGCAGATTCAAGGACAAATAAATGAAAGCACAGAAGCCCATACAAATAAATAAAGAGGAAGGAAAAAAATAATTAACCTTGCAGTCAGAGAGAGTTAACCGGAGCAGATGAGTTTTCAGTCTGGATTTAAAGAGGGGAAGAGAGTTGATGTTACGGACATCAGGGCATAGTGCACATAGAGATGTATGTGCATAGTGGTTAAGGCTTAGAGTTTAGTAGTGCAGATCTTGATTGTACAGTATTGTCCCCTCCAACATTGATTAAGGCAGGGATGTCAAACTCAAATTTACAGAGGGCCAAAATTACAAACTGGAGTGAAGTGACGGGCCAAACTCAATATTTATTTTTTAAAAATGGACTAAAATTGGACACGCATACACTTAATACTCATAGTTAAATTTCACGCACACTCTTTTCCATCATACAGTAATTCAAATATGCCTGCACATATACTATGTTGCATATTAGTGTGAGCTTTGACTATGACCAAATTTCATGTTCCAAGTCTGGTTGCGCTATTCATTAATGGACTATGTGGGCAAACTGCAATACACATTTGGAATGATCTCGTTGGCCGAATAAAATGACTCTGTGGGCCAGATTTGGCCCCCGGGCCTGAGTTTGACATCCCTGATTTAAGGTATTCTCATTGAGTGAGTAGGCTTGAGCTGGTTGCCAAAGGCTAAAACAAAAGTCAGTAGTTCTAGTTAAACGTACGTATATCCATACTGTATGTATCCAGTGATACACCTAGTTTGACCTCTTGCAACAAAGCCCAGTATGTTACATCAAGTATAGTTTTTAAGCTTCAAGTAAGGTTTCTAAAGTTATTGTCTGGCAGCAAGGCAAGGGAATCATAAGGCTGCAGGTTCTAATGTCATACTGTTAGGAAGACTGCCCTCTGCCGGCAGTATGAGGAATTGACTGTGCTTGTTGCAATTGGAGGGACAGTGTGGAGTTGATGCTGAGCTGTATGCATATGGTTGAGCAACGCAGATGACAGGGTTGAATCAAAACTTAATTTCAACTTTACCTGCTTGTTCGCTCTGTGTATACATTTGAAAACCACAATGCCATTGTTTGCCATTGTCAATAAAAAAGTGAGTGGAATGCATTACTGCCTGTCAGGGTTATTGATGGTTTACTGTCACACACAGTGTGGTTTGAAGGAAGTTGAGTACTAAGAGTCAATTAGTTAAAACAAAGAAGCGAGTGACAAGCAAAGTGCTACATAAGGTTTAAATAAATGTACAGTCACAATTCATTACAGGTAGGCCTACCATATATAATTGTGTAACCTACACAGTAAAGTAATCACCCAACCATCGACCATTGTTCTGTATCCACTGTTTTATGTAACTCTACTCCACAATGTAGAGGATTGATACAAACATGTTGAATCCTCTGGAAATAACTGTAGTAAAATACCTCTACCAGTAGGTGGCAGTGCATAGCCATAACACAAGACACTGGTGCTGATGTTGGCAATGGCACTGTGCACCATGCACCATTTGGCCACGTTTATCACAGATCTCAGTGACATCCTTCCCATGCATTAGGCTACATGGAATTCATGAATTAATGTTATTTAGATTAGATGGTTCGAGTCAAATTCAAGTTGGTAAGCTAAATTGTGTAAATAATTGTGACAGTCATTTTCATCATGCACACATCTGCCTCATCTTGTGGATATTTTAAGCCTGCACGGACATGTGCACACTGCATCATCTCATCCTAAAGGATATTGCAACAATTTGGCATATTTAGCCCCTTTTCTGAGTTCTCTGCCATGCAATGGTCCTCACCGATTTTTGATGCTAGTTTCTATCTCTGTTATTTAGCTAATCTGTTTTATTTTTTTATGGTGACTGCCCATGGGCATGTCAAATTCTGTCCTTACACCAGCCTAAACATTTTCAACCGTAAAAAATGTGCAACTTACCAAATTATTGGTGTTCAATGGTATACCATTGTATGATGTGTGCACAGATTGTAGTTTCATTTCAATAAATAAAAGTAAGAACTACAGTAAAACAATTTAATACATATATTACATATATTAGCTGCAAGAAAATAAAATAGAAACAAAGACTTGAAATAGGCCTGTCTGTTGTGTTTATCTGATTTATTGCATTTCCATTTTTAGAATTGAACATTTTACAGTGTATTCTAAAATAAGAGATGTTCCTGTATAGTACTTCTAAGTGATGGTGGAGACAGTGGTTATAAAACCTGCTGCATAACAAGGATAAGGATCAGGACTTAGTCTCCTCAACAATGGAAAAGTACAAACGGATTATTCATATTTCATATCATTCATATCAATCCTTTGCTGATACAGCTGTTTTAATATGCAACCAAAACACACACAGAGACACACATGCACGCACGCACGCACGTGCGCACGCACACACACACACACACACACACACACACACACACACACACACACACACGCACACACACGCACACACACACACACATGTACACACACACATACACGCACACACTCACACACACACACACACACACACACAAACACACACACATACACACAAACACACATACACACGCACACATACACACACGCACACACACACACACACACAAACACACAGGCACACACACACACAGATGCATACACAGACACAGACACAGACAGACAGACACAGACACAGACACAGACACACACACACGCACACACACACACACACACACACACACACACACACACACACACACACACACACACACACACACACACACACACACACACACACACACACACACACACACACACACACGCATTGTCCCTACATATATAATCAGTTCCCCCGGACCACCAGTCCCGGTCACATGTTTTCTTTGCCCAACAGCCTATCTTGTACCCCCTCACCCTTCCATCCAAAAACTCATCTGGAAGTTTGCCTCATCTCAGCCAACACCCACCAACGCCACAATAGCACAATATGCACTCATGCTACCAGTACCACCACTATCAATGTCCATCATCAGACACATAGGCTAGTCATACCCCACCTCCATTGTATGCACTTAACTCCATACAAAGTGCACTTTGTATACTGCAGGGGAAACACAAAGAAGGTTTTGTGATACTCCTTCTTTTTTAAAGTTTTGGCCACCATTATAGTATATCAGTCTTATATCTCTTTCTGAAAGTGCCTTTTCAGAATAGCATATGGCACTGGATATGAACTTACATTATGCAATAACATCCTTGCAGTAAATTTGTGTTTTTGCTGGGGCTACAGTACATAACACCATGAAGGATAGAATAGAAAATGTGCTCATGAAAGACTGAAATGCTGAGCCTGAGCTGTGAGGAAGCCTGTGCTTTTTTTGGGGGACGTTTGCGATAGTTGCCGTGGTAACTTTGTAAACCTAGCCGATCTGCCAGGGGCTCCTGATGCTTGGCAGAGCTGTGCTTAGAGCTGCAGCCTTTGAATAACCACCACTGTGTGAGCAGTCTATTGTGTGGTGCAGTAGCCTACTGTATGTCTCAAGGTGAATGAATGCAGCTCTCTAATAAGCAGAGAGAATGTGTTTTCATTATTAATAGGCCTATGTGGAATCTGCACAGTCCCAGTTGGTCTATCAGTGTATGAATGCATATGTTTTATGTACGCTGAATCATGTGGTAATTTTATGCAGATGTGTCAAAAGTTGTGTGATTTTGCAGAGTAGGCAACATACCCTATACATTTTTCGTGAAAGCCCAACTGCGAAACTCCAACTCCCATTGTCATTGTGTCACAGAACTCCCCAGCACACAAGTTAACACTGCACACTACACACAACAAAATTGCATTTATGCCTCACCCGTGCAAGGGAAAGTGGTCTCTTCGCATTATGATAATTGCAATCGCACAATACATGTTAAGACTGAATTTTATTCTCATATCAAAATGCATGACAACTTGGATAGAGTGAGAGCATTTTTATGTCAATATTTTATTTTAAATACACATTTTAAATAATAAAGACACAAAAGTATTGCACATCTTTTCCTGTGTACAAACATTTTGCCCCTTTTATTTCCCAGGAGCCCATGTGAGACTTCATAAATATACATCCATCAATAAAATAAATAAATACATATAAAAATGCAGTTGGCATGTGTCCTTGTACAGTATGTAGTGCAACGAGCCTCCAGTGCTCAGTATGTCTTCCACTCTGACTCAGTTCACCTCAACAACTCTTATGGCTCTGGTTGTGTAAGTGCTTTTTTTCCTGGTCCAGTAAGTTCCTCACGACTGCGCCTGCGCCGCTGAGCAATGGCAGTCTTTTTGCTCTTTCTTCCTCTAAGCTCCATCTTCCTCTCTCAGTCACACCCAGGGCCGCTGACAGCTTTAGCTGGGCCCGGGACAAAACCATCAGAAAAGGCCCCCTCCTCAATACGTACAATGTAATGGGGTCCCAATTCTGGGCCCCTCCTTTCTCTGGGCCCGGGACAACTGACCCTTTTGTCCCCCCCTGACACCTCTCAGCCTCTGCCATCCCCATCTTTGGTCGCCTCTGTTCTTTTTTCCCATGACATTACATTTAGCTGATGCCTTTATCCAATGCGTCTTACAGTTATTTACAGGGAATTGGTTACAATCCCTGGAGCAGTATGGGGTTGGGCACCTTGCTCAAGTGCTCCTCACGCAGCCATGGAGTATGATAGAGGGAGTGGAAGGGTGGGATTTGAACCTGCAACCCTCTGATCTAAAGTCCATCTCCTCAACCGTTAAGCCACGGCTGCCCCTGTTCTTGGACGACTTTAGGTCTACCAGTGGACCCTTCATCCCTCTTGTGGTACACACCTCTGTTTCTTTCTCACTCTTTCTCCATTCTGTGAAGGCCTCCCTCTTTCTCCCTCTGGTGTCCATGGTGGAGACTCTTTATCTCTCTTTCGGACTTTGTTGAGGTGTCTTTCTCTGTCTCTGTCTCGGTCATCGATCATCGGTCACCCTCCACCACCCGGCTCATGAGTTCTGCTGACTCCTGGGCTTGTGATTGGCTGGCGTGAGCTGGCTGACCAGGTCTCGGTACCCAGGGGAGCGGAGGAAGCGTGGGTAGCAGTCCTTCTCCATCAGGATGTAAACCCGACGCTGGGCCAGCTCAAAGCAGCACGGCGTCGGCTCACACAGGTTGGCTCTGGTGATCTCCTGGGTCTCGTGGTCGATGTTCACCTGGGAGGGAAGAAGATATATCATTAAATTATAGATTATTATCATATTGTCGTACCTATATAATAATACATACATACACAGTGTTATTATATTATTGTAATATAGCTTAATATATAATAGGAGAATATAAGGGCTGGTCAAAAATCACACTGACAACACACATGCCCAGACGCGCGCACACACACACACACACACACACACACACACACACACACACACACACACACACACACACACACACACACACACACACACACACACACACACACACACACACACACACACACACACACACACACACACACACACACACACACCCTGTATGTGTTTTGTATTGCACGATTTGTGTGGAGCTTGGTGTGAGATTTGAAACTCACCTCTCTCGGTGCTTCAGTCCCGATAAACTCGTTGTATATTTTCTCTGCCTTGGAGTGCTGCTTGGCAGAAGACCTGGTCCTTTTAAAGTCTTCACACGCAAGGTAGAAGGCAATGTTCTCCTCACTGAATTCGGAAATCAAGAAAGCCCTGAACGCGTACAATCCATCTGTGGGAAAACGGTAGAAAAAAGAAGTTTGGTTATTATACGCATGAGGTCCTTATGAAGGCAAACATCAATTCAAGCGAGACATCACTGAAGGACCAATGCAGTGTCTGTTAAGTAGATACAAGAGGTCTACTCTTTTTTTTCAAATCTGCTGAGAATGTGCAGCTGTGTGGCATCTAAGGACACTGTCACAGAGATAAGAAGGTGTACCTTAAGGTACTGAGCTGGACCTTTTGTTTTCACAGTGTATTGTAGTTACATATTTACACAGTCTGAGAATTCATTATTTTCATATTTCTTTTTTAAAAGCACACCTCCTCAAGATCATATGTTGATCTATCATGGTTGTTGTATGGATGTATTGTTGATTGTTATCTGCATAAAACTATACGGGACACATTGTCACATATTCATACTTACGTTTACATGAAAGAAGTCGTTCAAACGATTCCCTCCACTGTAAACATTCTTCCAAGGAAGGTCTACGGATGACACACAAACAAAAGTTCTTTTAAATATTTGCGCAAATATTTGCTCAAATGCATAAAATAGTTCTGAGTCCTGAGGGCTGATGAAGCCTTCAGAAAGTGTTGTTTTGTACCTGGGTTTCCCTCTATAAGGTAAGCAGGGTAGGCTCCAGTCTTGTCTTTGGAGGAAACTGGAAAAGTGAGCTTTGAGTTCCTTCACTCTGTGGTAAACAGAAGCACATACAGACACATTTTTTAACTTTGGCATTCTTGTACAAAAGATCAAATATAATCTACAAGACAAGGTATATAGAGAAACAATAGCTAACTAATAACAACAATAATGACTTGTAAATTCACGCATGTAATAATACCACCATGCAACACATTTTAGTACATTCTTTCTAAAATACCTACTTTCCTCTGGACATTTTAATCCAGAGACATGGCAGGTCAAAGGGAAAGACGTTATATCCTATACCTTTCCATGCATGTTGCCGGTAGCACAGCTAGTCCCTTGCCCATTGTGGCTTGATGAAAAGAAACGACAGTGGTGATAATCCTTTGAGCGGTGGTTGCGGTGGCTACTAGCGCTAGTCAGTCAGACAGAGCAGTATAATGTGCTCTCAGAAGGAGCACTCAGAGCTTAAATACTGCAGGCAGCCAGCAGCGAGGCGTCACACTGCCACAGCCAATGACTGCTGACCTCGAGCTGCAGTGTGTGTGTGTGTGTGTGTGTGTGTGTGTGTGTGTGTGTGTGTGTGTGTGTGTGTGTGTGTGTGTGTGTGTGTGTGTGTGTGTGTGTGTGTGTGTGTGTGTGTGTGTGTGTGTGTGTGTGTGTGTGTGTGTGTGTGTGTGAGCATGTGTTTATGCTGCTGGTGTTTTGTTTTGGTGTTAGTCAGTGTGTGTGTGTGTGTGTGTGGGGGGGGGTGGTTGTGAATAGGGGTGTGTGTGTGTGTGTGTGTGAGAGAGAGAGAGAGAGAGAGAGAGAGAGAGAGAGAGAGAGAGAGAGAGAGAGGGGGAGAGAGAGGGAGAGAGAGAGATAGGGGGAGAGAGATGGGGTGGGGGGAAATTACCAGTACCTAATGACGCTGCCCAGTTATTTTCCTCCGGTCATTCCTCTGAATCGAATTGTTTGTTTTCACAAGAGAAAAATAAAAGACCTTGGCATTATTAGATAAATAAGCACACTCTCTTACTGTAACAGCAAAGGTGGACTCTAAACTGGGCCTCAATGTGCCTGTAATGAGCAGAAGAGAATTGTTTATTGTGAATTTTGTATATGGGTGAGAGTCTAACCTAGGCCTTCAATCTTCTTTAAAATAAAAAAAAAGTAAAAAAAACCTTTATTTGACAGGACAGTCGAAGATGGTGACAGGAAGCGAATGGGACAGAGGGACAGGGGAGGATCGGGAAATGACCCCGGCCGAACTCATGCAAGCCCAAATGTGGGGGGCTTGGTGCGCTACGCCACATCGCCCCCAGGCCTTCACTCTTCTAGTCATATAATACATGGTTTATCAGATGAAAAAATTAATATGAATAAAATGAAAATGAAAATGTTCATTCTTTACAGTGCAGTGTACAGTGCAAAGCAGTGACCTGAAATTTCATAATAAGACACTTCAAAGGAGTGCATGGGCCCTTGTTTTCTGTAGTCAGGTGTGAAAGGCAGGCACACATAGAGCTTTATTGTTACAATACATTATGTATAGACATTTTCGCACACAGCAGATTATTACTGTAAAAAGGACAGAAATTAAGCAACAAAACACTGTATGTAAATCAGATATGAATATTCGGTAACACTTTATTTTAGGGATACATCTATTAGCCATAAGGCATGCAATATTAATGCCTGTGTAGGTAACTTGTAAGGCATGTACTAAGCAAAATCAGACAGTTGTTAAGCATGTATTCACAAATGTCTTATTCAATTAGGGATTTATTACTAATATAACCTTAGTAAGGACCAGTAAGCCTTTATTTCTATGTATTATTAAGTAGTAAGTGGCAGAACACAATGTGTATAAGCTCCCGACACAGAGAAACTTAGCTTCAAGAAGTGCAGTGCATGATGGGTACGCCCTTAGACAGAAATGCAATGCATGGCCAATGCAGCAATGATAATATTTTCTGTTGTTACATACATGGCAAATTGTTTGGATAACAACTAAATTGCACGAGTGAAGGGATGAGCTAAGGACGTAGGTAGGCTCAGAGCCGGATAGGTTGTCTGTAGGCCTAGATGCAGTACCCATCATGCACTGCAAGATAATGTTCTCAAACATTAACTTAATTTTCACAAAAGAATAGTTTAGTTTTGCTTCAAAACTATTATTCTAATGTTCTGTATTTATTTTGGGGTTATCATTAAAACTCAGTGGTACATGAAAAAAATTACATCTCACCAACCCACTGTCATTGACAAGTGTACGTTCAATTCTTGCTATATCCTGGCTCCTGATACCTTTCTACCACTGATATTGACAAGAGAAACTAGATGTCTCAGCTGACTACTATATAGTTATTTAATATACCCTTACACTTTGCTGATCGGGGGGGTAAGTAGTACGGGCCTGGGTGGTGTGGGGGCCCTAGGTAATGATGGGGACCTTGATAGTACGGGGGCCCTAAGCCATCTTGGCTGAGCAATGCATCACTTTAGAATAGGGACCCTTATTCCACATCTGTTTCACACGGTTCAGGGTTTGTTCACACAGTGTACCAGGAGCTTATATACATTGTATTATAGCCCTTACTGCTTACTCATAAATAGAAATCTAGGTCTACTAGGTCCTTACTAAGGTTATTTTGGCAATTAATCGCTTAATGTGCATGAACAAGACATTTGCGAATAAATGTCTAACAACTGTCTGATTTTGCTTAGTACATGCCTTACAAGTCACTTACACAGGCATGAATATTGTATGTATTAGTGATAATAGATGTATCCCTAAAATAAAGTCTTACCGAATATTCAACATGCTAATCAAGCAATATTAAGAGCAGAAAGGGAAAATTATATTTGATAGAGAACAAAGATTAAAAAGCATGAAGTATTGACATTTCTCTCAAGGATCACACAAAAACAAAATAATGAGGGACATCTCCCCCCTCATTGATGCAGTAAAAAATCCAAACAGTGTATCATAAATACACCCTCAGGGAGTGTAAGTCTAAAATCCAGACTTATCTGGTTTAGCATGCAGGCTCAACAGCCTTTGGTGTACAGTGTAGACAGTCTAATGAAGTGGCCTGAGTCACTGGGCCAGGCTAATGATAGAGGGACAATAGGGCAATATTTACTTCCCGAGATGGCCGATTAACATTGGCGGGAAATTCGCCAGCTTTTCCAATAAAGCAACATACAGTCTACTCCACTCTTCTTGTAAATGTTGTGGAAAAATCAGTTTGTTTATCTTCTAATATATATGCTATTTCCTCGATTACGAGAGGGGTTTGTTTTACGCTTGTTTGTTTCTCTGTCTGTTTATCTGTCTGTCTGTCTGCCTAGTTCAAATGTCAAAATTGTTCCCCCTAATAATTCTTCATTCCTGGCAGTAGTTATTTACAAAAGGATCCAATTTACTTAAGACCTAAGGCAAATAATCGTATCATCCCATCACCTGCAACAGTCAATATAATACAAGGCAACTGGTCATGGTCAATGAAGTTCAGTGGATAAATTGCACAGTATAGCAGCATATAAAGTGTGAACAGTGGTGAAGTTAGGGGGGGGGGGGACGTATATACAGCAATTCAAGTTCTCCAATGACTTCAGACATTCCTAATGTTGGAGCAGTACTCGCTCGCTCACTCAAAAGAGGGAAGTGGGCTAAGGCACATAGTCAGTGTGCTGTGCTGTAAGAACACTGAAGACAAAGAACATTTGATTAGGGTGGTCTGTAATGTGATAAATAAAACCGACCGACCGGAGGTTCTTCGGGCAGCTACCCGGACTGACACTGATGATGTCACCATGATGATGGACTTGACTGACCATGGAGACTCATGACACTCCATGACTTGATCATCATTATGATAGACACCCAGAGTTGTGTAAGGCAGAGAGAGAGAGAGAGAGAGAGAGAAAAGGACTGCTGTGTGTGACTTCTGTGCAGGGGCGGATCTAGCCATTTTGGGGCCCTAGGCGAAATATCAACATGGGGCCCTAAAAATGCATTGTATAGACATAAAATTCTGTGTATTGGTGCTATTGAAGACTTTGAGTTACATATATCGTTCATTACTTTACGCAAGTGACAAAGCCTACTTTTTTGTGTGTTTACAGCAACTGGTGAGACAGTTGGGGCACCAATAGAGGACAGATTTGGTCGGGGCCCTAGGCATTTGCCTGCCTAATGGAAAGTCCGCCTCTGCTTCTGCTTCTGAAGATGCCTGGCCTTGAGGTGGCTGTGACCCAGCAGCGGTGATGTAAGCTATCTCTCTGAGATCTCATCTCACCGAATATTTCTCAGAAATTCATCCATCTAAGAAGATAGGCTACAAACCCCAAACCATAGCCGAGCATTTCATTTCTTCTGAGGAAAACATCCCCTGGTGTTTTTCAGCTGTATCTATGTCTGGCTCTTTTGTGTTTGTCCCCTGAAGACATCATCTCAGCAGAGCGTAGGGTGTACATGTTCTTCAGATCTGGAGCTATTAAGTCTGTAGAGAGGAGTGCAAGCAGGGGGCCATCTTTTGATACATCTGTCCCACACCTGTGTCCACCTGTGTGTGTGTGTGTGTGTGTGTGTGTGTGTGTGTGTGTGTGTGTGTGTGTGTGTGTGTGTGTGTGTGTGTGTGTGTGTGTGTGTGTGTGTGTGTGTGTGTGTGTGGGTGCGTGCGTGCGTGTGTGCGCGCATGTGTGTGTGTGTGTGTGTGTGTGTGTGTGTGTGTGTGTGTGTGTGTCCTGCTGCTGCTGCTGCTGCTGCTGTGGGTGGGGGACAGAGCATCCTGCTGCTTCCTGCCAGAGGAAGTAAAGAGAGAGAGTGTTGGAGCCATACAGGGAGAACACCTCGCCTCACCTTGGATCATCCGGCGCACTGTGAGGTCAAAACCACAGTGTTCCAAGAAATCCGCAGTTATATGGTCACCTAGGAAGGCAGGCAGGGCAGTTATTGTTCAGTCGACGGATGGGGGTGGTGGGCCTAACATCTTCCTCATAAAAATATCTCAAGCCTAATATCTCATGATCTATGTACTTAACAACCACAGGCATCAAGTAATCCGTACAAATCAGGGATATGCCTTCAGGCGATCATACGCCACCGCTGTGGTGTATAGCTTCTTCACCCGAGCAAACCCCACTACCACATCACGATGCACACATTTATTATCTGCCTGAAGTAAAGATGTATTCGCTTATGGCATTGCAAAAGTAACAGAGCGCGAGGAGTACGTCATACCATTTAGATTCCTTGGCTTTGAAAGCCACCATGCGCAAGCATAGAATCACAAAATACATATTGCCATGCCAGATGTTTTATGAGACAAGAGAAATTGCATTAAAACTGGTCTTATCTGGTCCTGCCATGGCCTAACGGTAGGGCACTGGGTTATTATGCTGGTGACCGGAGTTCGAATCCGGCCCAGGTCATTTGCAGATCCTTCCCCGTCTCTCTCTCCCCACTCATTTCTTGTCTCTTCTGTCCTGTCCCTAAAAAGCCCAAAAAAGTATTTTAAAAAACTGCTCTTATCTCATCAACTCTCAGAATCATAATCAACAATACAACTCCCAGAATCATAATCAACCATACAGTAAAATGTCAATATCACTGGTGGGTGAAAATCAATTATATTTTTCTCACGCTTCACAGACCCCAAGCTACTGCAAACAAATCTGCATATTAGACTATTCTAGGAACGGCCCCTGGCGCCCACTTCCTTGAATGCCACAAATAGTCTTTGTGCAGAGCCTCTGCATAGCCTACTGCCCTACAAAGGCAAAGTGCAGTAATTACATATTATGTCAAAATGTAGGCCTAGTTTACACAGAACATTGTCTTCATAACACCTCCTTTTTTCTTGTGACAAAGCCTTATGGTCCAAATGTGTCCTATTTAGAGATATTGCTATGTGAAATTTGCAGTAGCCTCATTACCATACAATATCCAACCTAATACCAATACTTTGAAGGCATTCTTCTCACTTTCAGTGTTGGCATACTGTACGTTGCCATTTATAGGGCAGTATAACTGTACCAGAGACGGTCCATTCTGAATGGACCGTTCGTGGAATACTCTACTATGCAGATTTGTTGAAAAATGTGTGAAAATGTCTCTTGATGTATAGGAATAATGTAATAATGTAACAAACCACACAAAGTGTTCACACTCTTAAAACTCTCACATAACTTCTACAGCAGTGTTTCCCAAACTTTTTTGTCTTGTGTACCCCCAAGCCTTTTCATTGCGCCATAAGTACCCCCTAAGCCAAGTTCTATATCGCTTTCTCCATCCCAATGTAACTAAGCTCCATATGTTTGTTAAATTTCATTTTTCTAAGTACCCCCTGCAGTGTGCTCGCGTACCCCTAGTGGTACACGTACCCCTGGTTGGGAAACACTGTTCTACAGGAAAGGTGGCCAATTTGACTAACAACATGAATAATTTGAAACTGAAGAACAACCAAAAGATTATTTGTTTGTCAGTGTAACAGCTGAAAAAAGACACACATTTGGGCAGTTAATTCATCCTTGTTCAGTGTTCTGGCAAAGGGAGGTAATATTCCCAAATGTTCTCTTTATACAGTATATATTTCCCCTCTTTCATTCACATTCTGTAAGCAACACCAGGACAGGGCTTAGTGCAAGCACGGCCGGTGACAACTTTAGCCAGGCCCGGAACAAAGCCATCTGAAAGGGCCCCCGAGCCCAATAGATACAAAGCAATGAGCACTCAGTTCCGGGCCCCCTCTCTGCCTGGGCCCGGGACAACTGTCCCTTTTGCCCCCTGTCAGCAGCCCTGAGTGCAAGTAATGAGCCACTGCCCAAGGTCGGTGTAGAGCCGGGCCAGGCGCCTGCAGACATCCAGTGTATTAGCATCTAAAAGGGGCACAGCTTGGCAATCAGCAGAGGCGCTGCCTGCAAAATGTGCCTTGTTCGCTCAGAGGCGGCATGGCGTGGCATGAAGGCTCTTCCCGGCATTACTCAATGCCACCTGTTTTCTTTTTTTGTGTGTGAAAAGGCCTTGATAAACATCTCTGTCCGGGAAAATGAACTAAAAACAAGGCTTTCACTACCAGTAGTTAGGTGCATATTTTTTTTTACTGTTAGTTAGGCCTATGTTACAATTTCCAGTCCTTAGAAATTACATCACTATGGTTTTATCCTTGTTTTTTTTGACAAAGTTAAAACAAATCTGTGATACTTTAGGGTAGCCTGATAAACCTGCCTAAATGTGAGGTAACTTTAGGCTGTTTAGACAGTCGAATGAAAATTCCCATTACAAAAATGTCAATTTCCACAAAAATGAAAGTCTTTGCAATTAACATCATTACTGCAATCTGCAGCACTGACTGAAATATCAACTTCTGTGTATATGAACATTGAAGCCCTTCACAAAATCCTTGGAACTCATGAATCCAATTCACTGCACAAAATCATATTTTATACTCCCTGCTCTGTGGTACAGCATTACCACACAGTGTGTTTACGACAGGCCTCCTGTTTTCTTTTTGTCTGTGTGGCGCGTCCCCAGGGGAGAGCTGTGCCCTGAAGGCAGCAGATGTTCTCCATGTTCTGAGCAGTACTCACCTGACTGATCTCCAGAGTCACAGAGGACCACTTCAAAACAAAGACGCACATACACACGCACGCACGTCCCACGCACGCACGCGCACACATACACACGCATAAATGCACGCAAAAATGCACGCACGCATGCACGCACACACAAACACCCACACACGTACGCATGCACACGCACGCACAGACACACACACCTGTGAGCACATCCCATCCATTCTGTGTTTACCTATAAAACTACTTTGTTGTTTGAGAAAGAGGAGTTGGGATGTTATTGGACTGACTGATGCGTCCATCAAATTGAAGAGAACAGCATTCTGTCATCTGAAGATTTCTCAAAACATTTATGTAATCCACCATTTATATGATGCTCTTCTTTCTCTACTTTTCCGAAAATTTGCCTGTTGCTGATGTCATGTTGGATGCATTAGGGCAAGTAGGCTATGCTGTAATGTAGGCCTACTATGAAATCGCCTGTGTAATGTTGGTATCAACTATCAACATAGAAATGAGTATATCGAAAAATTTACTGACCTATATTTATGTCTGCGTGCTCGTGGTGATGGAAATGTCCCACATTTTATGCAACTCCTTATGCAACTCCTCCTTTTTGTCTCCTAACAGCAAACACAATGTTTGAAAGGAAAATGAAAGGGGTATATCATCATGCAGTGCCCCAGTTTCTCAAATATCAGCAATGACCAAAAGATCAGTCAGACAGCAGCACATAAAACGGGTAATTTCAGCAGCCTGCATGGTCTAATGGTTGAAAGGCTGAAATAGAAATGTCGGCTTTGTTGGAAAAAAAACCCCAAACAAAACAGACACACATTAGGCCCTAAATATGCCATCTGATATGTACGGAAGAGCATTAGGCTCAATAGGGGATATATATTTTGCAAATATCTGAGAAAGGAACTCTCTGATTTTTTTTTTTCGAGAAATAAAGTCAAATGTTTTGAGAAAAAAGTCGAAAATGTAAGTCAAAACTTTCGAGAAATAAAATCGAAAGTTTTGAGATGCAAAGTGTTACAGAGGGATATTGTAGTTGCATGTAGACTAGTCAGCACACTACCACATCCACACCACATGGGGGCACCGACTACCTTTTGAGGCTCTGTGCCTTTAAGTTTTGACATACAAAGTCGAAAATTTCGAGAAAAAAAGTCAGAAATATGAAGAAGGCGTTCCTCCACGGAAGTGACATTCACTAGCGGTCAGGGCCTCGTTTCCCGATAACGATGGTTCTTAGCCTTACGTGTGTCGTTAACCAGTGATCCTACGAATGTTCTTAGATTTCCTACGACTGTTTCCCAAAGACACTCGTACATGAACGCGCGTGCACAGCCTCTAAGATCATTCGTAGCGTCGCTCTTAAGGATCGCTGTCCACATATGTGGTGCTGAAGTGTACTCGGAGTGAACTGCGCCGTCATCTGCTGCTAAACCATTTACAAAATGTAAGGCGTGTGTCAGCATCAAAAGTTGTTTTCTATAAGGGTGGGACTACATTTGTAGCAGTTTGCAACTATCGACAGGAGTTATTGTTGGCAAATGAAATAAAATGCACACACACAATGAAATCATGCAAAACTGCCAACTGACGGCAATAATGAGCTACGCCGTTAAGACCCAGATAAAGCGCGTGCACTTGGCTACTGCAGCTTAATATTTAAGAAGACAAGTAGGCTAGGCCTAGTTGGAGTTCCAAATTGGGATGCGCAAAGTTACAACCTCAAGGCGTTCAAGGCTTGACAACTGTCGGGAGCACGTCAGCATGCTGTTATGAAAAACAATGTCCATCAAAATTGACACATCCCCTCGCTGCCTTTTTGTTATTGCTTAGCCTACTAGAGTCGGAATAGGGAGAGGAGCTTGGCACATGTGGTGAGCGGTGCGCAAAGTACCGCACGCTCAAGACTTTCACAACTGTGAGGACATTTTTGCACGGCAGTCTGATGTTATTAAAACAAAAAATCTACACGAATCCCCATCGCTGCCTTTTTATCATTTTATCATTTTTGCCATAGCTTACCCTTCGCCTACAACTATCATGTATTTTCGGCGTCGCCTTCCCTTTCTTAGGCTACTTGAAAATGAAAGAGGGTGCAACAACTCGCTGACCATTTTTCTTCAAAAAATATAAAATAAATAAAGTTTCGGAAGTGGCCCTCCGACATCAACACTCTTGTCTCTGGTTGCCGAAGAAGCCCCTTATTCATTTTGCCTTGTTCTTGTTCATGAAGCACCCACACAAATTATGATTGATCACAGTTTAATTATGCCCAGGTTTATCAAACACAGTCGAACTATTTTACTACCTGTAAAATATTTCCAAACACATTACTTTTATTTTATAGGCCTACACATCCACAATTAATGTTACCTTCTTATTTTCGTTGCAGTGTCAACTGTGCTGCCATGATATTTAGGCTACACTCCCGTCTTAAAACATCAACTTGAAGCGCAAGTTTCCTCTTTTCCTATGGGTGTCTCCACTGTGCCATGCCTCTCGCGTCTTAAAACAGCAATCTTATGCGCAGGTTTCTTCTTTTCCCTTCATATCCTGTGGGTGTCTCCACTGTGCCATGCCGCTACGATCAATCTTAGCGCGTTAAGACTACTCTAGACCACTCGTGGATTGCTCTTAGAGTTACGTGTCAACCTGCGATGGTTCTTTGCTAAGTTGGCTTTGGGAAACGCTCCGTGAGCTCTACGATGGTGTTACGTGTGAACTTAAGTAGCACGTAGCGTTAAGTAGTACTTAAGGCCCTTTCGGAAACGAGGCCCAGAGCAGTGGACATGAATGAGACCAGTCAGATTGCCTGAGGGCAGAGACATTAGTCTCGCATTGTTCTCGGCGGTTCAGCAGGACACCGGAGTCATGGCTGTGGCAGGTCTACAAGTTTATGCCACATTATATTCAGGTAGGCCTATGTGTCGAGAGGGACTGTGGTTGGTAATCAAAGAAGGTGGAGCTAACAAGAAGCGACACTCAATACAACGTCCATTTCAACATTCGGCCCCATGATTTTCAGCCGCGGCCGCCATTCTGGAATGAATATTGGACAAATTACATTGGAATGCATTGGAAATGTGTACAGGATTTCTACATAATACGGCAAAACTACATCGATATAACTATCGGAAATTCTTCAGTTATGAATGCTTATACCATCTCATGTGTTTTTTCAGCACAATCGGAGCAGAACTGAATTATCTATAAGGCTTAAGTTGCAAAAGTAGCTAGCCATATTGTGCTAACTTTATCATTAGATCCGCGGCCTTTCCTATGGGCAAAGAATATACATCTCTGACAAGGAGCGACACTCAGGTCTTTTATGGGAAAAAGTCAATAGGGGGCGTTTTGAGTCAGTTTTGAGTCAAATCCGCCATTCTGGAATGAACAGGTAGTCACGTACGCCACTCTGTTATGACCAGTAGCCATAACAACGGGTGTTTTGAAAGGCACTATATAAAACGAAAGCATTATTATTATTATTATTATTATTGACTTGACTTGAGTCGACTGTCTCCCTCCCAGTCCCATCCACTCTCACTGGTGGTCTCAGCCATGTGTCCCACTGACTGACCGCCAGTGAATGTCATTTCCGTGGAGGATCGCCTTCTTCATATTTCTGACTTTTTTTCCTCGAAAATATCGACTTTGTATGTCATAACTTTTGACTTTCCACTTTTTAATTTTCAACTTTATTTCTTAAAACTTTCGACTTTATTTCTTGAAAATTTCGAAGTTCCTTTCTCAGAGATTTGCAAAATATATATCTCCTATTGATCCTAATGCTCCTCCGTAGACATGAGTGTGTCCATTTACATTAAAAAAGACCACTGATAATTGTAAGACCCTTTGTATTGTGTTTCCAATAGATTTCTACATCATTTCAATTTGAATTCGACATATAATTTAATAATTTACACTGAGAAGAAGAAAAGCAAAAATATCAGCAATTTGAAAGGGGGACGACTGGAATTGCAAATCTATCTCATCTCTCGCTCAGCTGCCAGTGTTGCTGCCACTGTTACCTTATTTCACCCTTCGGTGGGATACAGTATGTGCCGACGAAAGTAGTCTAGCTTTCGACTTTAATCTGCGCTTAAATGTTCCTATCATGCTTAGAGTAGAGTAGAGTAGAGTTAGAATAGAGAGTAGAATAGATACAGTAGATTCAGTAGATGCCCCACAGAAACTCTTCCCAATTGTCCCTATATCTCTATTGTGTTTAATATTAGAGTAACAGGGCCCATGTCTTTAACAGGTTAATTTTGAAGTAGGCCTACAGTATAATGCTCAAACATCCTAGCTTGATCCCATCCATCCTTCTGTTGACTCCACCCCCTTCTGTGACCCATACGCATGAACGGCGTGACGTTTTCCTTGTGTGCTACGGTTCATAGCCTTACGTGTATCGTTAACGAGTGATTCTACGAACGTTCTTAGATTTTTTGTATGCCTGTTTCCGAAAGACCATACATGAACGCACGCACAGCCTGTATGGCCGGTTTTAAGGGCCGCTGTCCACATTTGTGGTGCTGAAGTGCCCTCGAAGTGAACTGCGCTGTCATCTGCTGCTAAACCACTTACAAAATGTAAGGCGTGTGTCAATGTCAAGAGTTGCATTCCACAGGTATAAGAGTAGACATGTTGTAGCAGTTTGGAACTATATATATTCAAGGCTTAAGTTCATTTTGTATATACATGAAGGGGAGGGGCTGTCCATCATCCATCTTGAAAAGGGACATATATATGTATATATTTCTGACTGTCTTTTTTCTCCCTCTCTGTGACATGCTAAATTCTCAACAGCTATTCTGGCACAGGGCAAGGAAGGGGCGGGGCAGGATAGATTAAAGCCACGCCTTCTAAATGAATGAATGGTGCTAAGCCCAGCTTTGTGGATCCACATTTCTGGCAAGAGCCAGGTTAGTGCATATATGGTTCAGAATTTGTCTTTTTGCTCTCGCTAAGACATGCTAAATTCTCAACAACTAACCAGGCACAAAGCTCATGGAAGGAAGGGGAAGGGAAGGGAAGGGAAGGGAAGGGAAGGGAAGGGAAGGGAAGGGAAGGGAAGGTTAAGGGAAGAGAAGAATGGTAGAACTTTGGACTTACACAGTGGACTTGTTGTACTAGCTTGCTCATTTCTATGACTAAGATGAGTATTTGGCAAGACTTTCAATTCCAGAATGGAAATGACATAGACAACTGAAACAATGAAAGTTCTGTGATGTGCAATTTCTTTATTAACAATAATTTAAAACCAATATATTACACTTTGTAAGCAGTGAAACAGTGACTACACACACTTGAAGTAAACAATAAAAATCAATTTACACAGGAACATATGATGAATGTCAATGGTATCAACAAAATGATAATGACAGATGACAATTAGGTTCATGAAAATCATGAAGTATGGAAAAAGAAGGGTAGTAAATAACTTACTATTACAAAGTCTAACTATTCAAACCGCACTATTCAGTCATCACAGACCAAAACAATAATGATTCTAAAACAGATGTCAAATAAAAGGGATTCCATAAAATCATTTTAGCTGTAAAGTCAGCATGTTATGCCATCTATTGCATCTATTTTTTATTAAAATAAAATAAAATAATATAAAATGCAATAAAATGAAATACCCCCCCCCCCCCCAAATTCTACAAGTTTAACTCAGTCAATGCACAAGAAGCATCTACAAAGCATGCTAGCTAAGTGGTGTGCATTTTATATGTAGCCTAATAAAAGCAGCCTGTCCTCTGACCTGCATGTTTGTCCATTTGCTTTTAGACTAGTGTTTCTCAATGGGGGCTCTACAGCCATGCAGTGGAAGCCTCAAAGGCCTGTATCAGAGAGAGTAGTAGTAATACTTAAAGAATCTCTGCTTGTGTACTTCTCATCTCGTCCTGCAGCTTACATATAGGTTACAAGGTTAGAATGCACTGCAAACTACAGTGGATGGGATAAAGGATTTGTGTGCTTCAAGCTGGCTGCAGATCCACATACTGTGCCTCCTCTGACTAGCGATTCCATCAGAACTTCTCGCTTGCCTTCTTCGGTGGATCGCTCACTCAAACCCAAACACAGAGCTAGCAACTGGAATATTCTCTGTACGGTTAAAGGTGCACTGTGTAAGACTGTGGCCAGAGTAGGTATTGCAACTATGCTGCTTATTGAACATGTGCTGCCTATTGCCTAATTTGAACTTTTAATGAATATTAACTAATAAATCAGCTGTCATTAGCATGACCAAAGAGCAATACGTTTTGCAGCTAAAAAGGTCTATTTCTGGAAATTCAAAATGGCGGACAATGGAAAAGATCCCCATTTTCATGTATAAAAAGCACAATTTTCCCAGTCATAATGCATACTTAGAATTTGATGGTGGTGGTAAGTATTCATGAAAAAGGTAACATTTGTGAATGGGCAGCATGAATTCTGGAAATAAA
The DNA here is from genome assembly GCF_034702125.1 of Engraulis encrasicolus. Lineage (NCBI taxonomy): Eukaryota > Metazoa > Chordata > Actinopteri > Clupeiformes > Engraulidae > Engraulis > Engraulis encrasicolus. The sequence continues at coordinate 30,274,107 of NC_085862.1, read as the reverse complement.
CAACTAAACATATTACATGGTGCACCGTTGAAGACTTGATCTGATAGCACAGTGTGAGAGGTGGACAGGAAGCGAATTGAGATGGAGAGGAGTCGGCAAAGGACCCGGGCCGGGAATCGAACCCGGGTCAGCCGCATGGCAGGCGAGTGCCCTACCGGTTGGCCACAGCAGGGCCTCATGGTGCACCTTTAAGTTTAATGTTAGGAGATGTTGTTAGAGTGAGACTCAGTACATCGCCACAATGGCAGAAAGGGGCTCCAACCAGGACTGGGCTGGGGGAAAGAAAGGGCCCGGGCACCTTTGGGCTTAAAGGGCCCCTCCTCATAAATATATATATATTTTTACATTTCTGAAAGTAGGGGCCCACGAGGGTGCTGGGCCCACCGGGAATTGTCCGCTATGCCAGATGCCCAGTCCAGCTCTAGCTCCAACAAGTCAGGATGAGCATTATAGAGCATGGCTCAACATTGACTGAGTAGTAATGGGAAGAAATAAGTAGAAGGACCTGATGACCCAAAAAGTCATCATAAGTATGTGTCATAGTGGTCAATGGTATGCGTGGAATTAGTTGTCTCAAAGTAAATGTCTCAAAAAACTACAGCATAATGAGCAACACCCCATGTTAATACTCAGTATAGTAGATTCCACCTAATTGGGAATAAGATATAGCAAGTCCTGATATTAATGTAGATTGGTGCTTTGAATGGATTGACCAAGCTTCCATTTCTATTCTGATATCTTCTCAGCGCTTACATTATATACATGTTATTGATTCACATTCTATATGAAAAGGTGATTTCAAGAATAAGGCAAAAAAGATCACACCTTAATGTGGCGATAAGCAAATAAATATAAACTACGGTATATATTATTAGCACAGAACATGGTCAAACATTACTTACAAAAAATAATTTAATCTAGTGGTGCGGTATACACATTATCCATCAAAGCATTCTGAACATTATTTTCACAAAGGGTCCAGGGATAAAAGAATAGCATAACATTAGCATTCGTCTTTTAAAAACTATTTTCTATCAGTATCAAAACGGGCATTGTATACGGATTCGGATTGTTTTTCCAGTGACATCCATTGTCATTGCTCCTCAAACCGACTTTCTTTGGCAGTGTGTATGAGTTTTGTTGAGCAAATCCTGATAAAATTTGGATCGTAAAAAACGAGGATAGGAGTCTTTCTCCATCAGACTGTACACTCTGGCTTGCACCAAATTCAGGCTGGCAGGAGTTGGTTGTTCAAGACTTTTCTTGGTCTCTTCTCTGGTCGTGTGGTCAATATTTATCTATAAACGGGTCAGAGAGAAAAAAGAAATGTTCAATGGAATATTTAGAAACATATGGTGTTTCACTCACTTCAAACATTGAATTGTATGGAGAATACTGTACCTCCCTAGGTGCTTGAATATCAATGAACTCCTTGTAAATCTTCTCAGCTTTTGATGATAGTTTAGCAGGTGTTTTGATCTTCTTGTAGTCCTCGCACGCCATCCAGAATTCAATGTTCTCATCACTGAACTCCGTTTTAAGGAAAGCCCTGAAGGCAGTCAAGCCATCTGAAGCAAAAAAACAAAAACAACAACAAAAACAAACAAACAATGTTACTTAACAGGCAAAAGAAACAGTTGGTCACATGCAGTCATGAAAAAGGAAATACTTGACATTTTTAAATAGACATAGATCACCAGATAAGAGGGAGCTTCATTGACTACAGTGGGGATGTGTGGGTCGGGAAACGAGTAGGTGGGACAAAGGAGTCAGTTGTCCCAGTCCCAGGGGGGGCTAGAATTGGGTCCTCATTTCAGTGTATGTGTTGAGAGGGGGGGGGGTCCTTTCAGAATGTTTTATATTGGGAAAAGCAAACGCTGTCAACTCCCCTGCTGTGTGGGCCTTGTAAAACAACATGGAAACCACAGCTAGAGCACTGAACGTAAACAAGCACTCTCCCCTGTTCCTGAATGAGTTTGTTTTGCCCATTTGTCACAATGAGAAATTAGCCTGTCCTACTGCACTGATTAAGAGCCTGTGGAGGTCATGTGTGGATAGGACAACATGGTCCCTCCCCTTAGCATGTTTACATAGTGACAACATTCTAATCTGTGGTTAACTCATCACTTCCCATCATACGGTTCAGTGTTACGAACACTGTTTTGAAAATGACTTGAAAATACAGGATGGAGGAGAAGGATACAGGAGGGAAAAATAAGGAAAAGACACACATCTCGCCACGTTTTTTTTCTTTAACACTCTAAGACAATGACTGTATACAGTAAATATACAGTATACAGTAAATATGCTGTACTGCATACTGTACTGCATACATTTAGACTGCTTCAAACACTTCAGCCAAACTCCGAAGTTTGTTGTCATTAATGACTGCCTTGAGGATAAATGGGGGTGGTGTATATAGACTGAATTTATCATTGTTGATCATATATCGGTTTTAATCAATAGATACATTTTACATTATTGAAAAAAATATGATTTTACAAGTCATGAATAATATAGATGTGTGTGAGACATTTGTGTAGACATGTTGATACGTCTAGTCTTAGTATTTCTCCGAAGTCTGTTTCCACAGACTCCTGTGCAGTCTGCACAAAGACACATCTACGCATCACATCACCTATGCACGGTGTACCTGAGAGAGTACACGACGTGTATTCAGTGCCGTGGCCAGTGTTTGCAGAGCAGCCTGATTCAATATGATCAAATCAAACACAAATGGGTTTCGCTGCCAAGGATGGCCAAGGCAGAAGGGCAGTTAAATGTGAGGAGGATGTAGCTCCTAGCAGGATTCAATAAGCAGCCAATTGAGAGGTAGGGGGACAATGCTGATGTGTCCCCACCGTGCCCCTTTGGGAACAAACAGTTCTACCCGACAGCACCTTACACAATAATGCAATTTACCCCAGTATGCCTCGAACAAATCCCATTGGGTGTAACCACCAACAGGAAGCCATCTGAATTCTTATTTCATCTCGCAATGCGAAGAAGCTCAGCCTTCATCTCTGTAAGCTGTTGTTTTTAAAGGCTATGGACAGTTTGTACCTAATTCTGCAGATCCTATATATAGTGCTCTAAAAGGATGTCGTGTTAATGTCTACCACCAGCATCTTCACACTAAACAAAGTGTTGTTTTGTGAGAGAGATTGCCATGGTCAATGTGACAGGTCAATCAACCCTAAGAGCAGGACCAATTTACTCTCTCGATATATCTGGAATTACAGCTCCATACTCTGAATGACGAGCCCCCAATCACAACCTTCCCCCTTTCAGAAAAAAACGACCCTTGATGTTCCGGGCACCAGGGAGACGCTTTGCTTTGCTTTGTGACTCATCATCACAGGGTAGCTAACGGGCGGTGTGATTTTGATAGAGAGGGGACACACACACATACAAGCTGTTCCCATGGATGTGACTGTCAGAGGGACCAAATCAAACCTGTCATTGGGAAGTGTGATCTTGCACAAGAGGGCCGATAGCCAAGCCCCTCTCTGACTCACACTCACACACTGCTGAGAGGAGAGGAGTCCTCCACAAAAATAACTAACAGAAAAAAAGGTAATTGCATAACAGACTTAAGACATGCATTTAATCCCTGATTTAAGAATTGTGAGTTGATGTTGCTCAGTGAAAAATAAAGTGTCAACTTAACACTTAGAGAGGACTCAGCCACACTCTAGAAGATTTTAAACAGACTCTTTAAGTGTTGAATTAACACTGTTTTGTTTGCTACAGTATGTACTTGCCCTAGGTTGCTAAGAGACATCACATGCAATAAGCGCAAGTGTCTCTGGGAAATAAGCCCTCTTAATATTTAAAGGTCACAAGAGCACAGAGGGGTTACTTTGAGTACCATGTGTGTTACGAAACATAGCTAACATTTCACTGTAATGCTTGTCAACTCACATTTGTGGGATAGAAGGACGTCAAACGAATCCGCCCAATGTTTGACTTCCTCTGTTGATAACCTGAGATAAAAAAGCAATGAAAAGAAAAACGTGAAACAATGTTAGCAAACAGTTCAAATGATGAATTATTATATTTGATGTTGCATAACAGTCAGATGGCTATAATCCTGTCTGGTCGCTATCAGTACTCACTTTACGCACTTCGCCTGGGCAGGTGGCAGGAACTCTGAGAAATCATTGTAGGAGTCGGACTTGTTGGAGAGGCAGCCTAGCCTGGTTTTCATGGTGGGGTCTCTATAAAGAAGACAGATACCTTTGTTGATTGATTGATTTTATTTGACAATCTCAGTTCTTGAATAAAAGCAAATACATGGTTTAGTTTCCAGTGAACCACACCACATACTTAACTAAAAGAAAAAACAGAGAGTCAGGATTACACAATAAAGCCCGAGGGCTTATTTCCATTGTGGTCCTTGATGTTGGATGGCAGCAGATGTTAAAATGGCACAAGTAAACTAAATCATCATTAAAACAATTGAACAATTAAATAACACCAATAACTACTAAGACAGTAAGACTACATCACTTAGACTGCATACAAAAAAGCAACACAGTTTCACATTATATACAACATACACCTACAACATTACATAAGGTCTCCCTACACTGACTGACCCCATCCGCGTCTTCAAAGCACGTTGGTTGGTTTGTTGGGGTTATCCTTGTCAAATACCAAATGGTCAATTTCACTGAAGCTCTGTCTTTTTCTTTTTCTCTGTCTGTCTCTGTCTGTCTGCCTCTTTCCCCCGTCCCACACTGACTCTCTGTCTGGTTCTGCCTCCCACACACCTTCATACCTTTTGGATTATTTGAGCTTTGCCAAATGGAGGCTTACATAAATGGGCATTGAAGTGTTCATCTGTGACTATTGTGATACATCTGAGCTGAGATAGCCCCGTATCACCAAGGGAGTCTGGGACCTCAGGACATAGCCGTATGGTTCACTTGGTGCACATCTCTCATGCCGCAAAACAATTCCATTCGGTTTCACTTAACAGGAATGTTTCTGAGATGGCATATTAGCACATGAATGAATGAAAAGCAAAACACACAGGGTGAACATGTCCTGAAAATGCATCAGGACTTTAGGGGAAACATTGTCTGGGCTTGTACACATGTAGCGAGTAATACTATACTTTTTTGTTGGAAAAATTTGCTTTGTCCTGCGAACAGTCAGTGAAAATGATGATTGAAAAACGGCATACAGAAGATTTGAAGATTTTTAGTGATACAGTAGTGTGTCGATAAAGAAAATGGAATGAAGATATTTTTAAAGATGACTAGTACCGTATCAAATATGTTTTCTGTTGTGTTGAATGATCATTGGTGATTTATTTTAGGTAAGTTGTGCCTCAATACTTTCTGTTTGTACTCAGTGCATTTTAATATGTGTTCTCCACTTAATTTGAACACGATTTAATAATTCTAAGTTTATACACGTGAGATTATAAAAGTGGGATTCACGTCAGCAGCAGCAGGCAGCCTGTGAGATGTAGGTCAGCCTGTACCGTTATCCCACGGCAGGCAGGGTCTGCATGCAAGTTTAATTACATCTTTGAGTATAGGACAGTCTGAGATGCACAGCATGCTTAATCAACCCTTTTCAAACGTGCTCTCACATAGGGAACATAGCATGACATGTGCTAGCCTTTTATCGGATGCCTGACTGACAGGATTAGAGCTGAGTCTATAATGTGAGTGGGGATAGGTGAATATCATCAGAAGGTGTGAACTATTGGATACCATGTTGTTTGGTTGTAAAAGGCAAATGTTTATGATGTTGTGTAGGTTAAAATCTAGCCTCACATTATTTTGTCTGATTTACACTTAAAAAGAGATACAGGCATGTTGCTGAAATTACTGTATGCCCATGAATGGTACCTTGTGCTGGAATGTCAGGGGGGAAATAAGTGATTATGCACTGCATCGGTTAAATTACACCCCACATTTAAAACTAAATACTGTACGTAGAAAAAAATTCTCATCCTGAAGAATTGACTAAAAACGCCAAATTAAACTACAAAACTACATCCGACCCACATCATTCTGCAGATGTGGAGTGTCTATCTGTGCTGCTTCTGGATGCTCTCAAGCGTTCTGCAGCACTCTAGCCCATGCAGCAGCGCCCTGCACAGACACGTGCCGTACTATTAATAAAATCCTCTGACAAATCCTGCTCAGTGCTCACAGTCAAGAAGATGTCAGTTCATGTACGGAGCAGCCATGCGGAAAGAAAGGAAAGTCCTGGAGGGGATGCTAAAAAAAGAACCGGAAATATTTTCACCCTTTGAAAATAAATAAATAAAAAAAAACCTGGGATGTCTCATGAAAAATGTAGACTGTGGTAGTTCAACATCTCCATAACGCTTCCTGTTTTTAGTTATTTATTTCTGTCTGGTGCGTGGTTGTCTGCAAGATGATGATTGTGAATTCTCTTTGATGTAGAGTGGCGCATTGCAGATATTTTTTGGTGCTGATGCTGAGTTGCTCTTGGTATTTTGATGCTTAAAATCTATTTTCTGCATTACACCCTGCACATGCACATATGTAGTTTTATCACTACGTGGGTGCACTTTAATACAATGTAGGCAACCAAAGCACCATGTAGCAAGACAAAACTATTTCAACAATGTAATACTTGATAGTTCATCAATTCAACAGAAGTTCAGAATGATACGTTTTCACATCACTGCCTGCAATAACTTTATATGTGATACAAAGTGTGATATGTGAGTAAATGGCTGATAACCTATTTAACTTTCTTGGTTTTACATCAATGTGTTGTGCATCTATTCACAGAATGAACAATGAACTCATTAAAAATGCTAGTTTAGACCAACAACAGCTCTGGGGGTGTCGTTCAGGGTGGTAAAGTGTGACTGATGGCCTGTTCCATTCTCCACACTGTGCACTGTGTACTGAGATGCAGTGCACTTTCCACCCTCAAAGTAACGGCAAAATTTGAGGGTGAAGTGCAGGTCCAGTTCACTTTCTGTCTGATACACTTCACGGAAATGACGGTTGTCGTGTGTCAGCATGTACCAAGCGCCAATATACAATTCATCACGGAAGACACTGTTCCTTATGTTGACCATTTTTTTAGTTACCCCTTTCTCTTATACACATGGCTATAATCTATGGAATCAAAACTATGCTGTCATCACAGAGATTCGGCAGTTTGACCGATCTGACACTCAACTACGTAACAAACATGGCGGCCATTGAGTGCGAAAAGTGTACAGTAACTCTTAAAACACACTTAAAAAAACGGCCGGTTTGAGGGCGTTACCCGGATAGTTTACAGTACACTGCACCGCCGCGATTAGAAATGGAACCGCCCTGCGTACCCAAACACAGTGCGAACAGGGCGGTGAGTACGAACATTGGAACAGGCCATGAGTTACCAGGGCCCCCACATATATAGGGGGCCCACACACAGTCCGATTTATGAAGATATATGGCTGGGAGGGTCTATTGGAGCTGACTGTGTATAGGGCCAAAAAATTCGCTGCTACGCCCCTGACCAGCTCACTCACACCTACACACAGAGAGCTTTGATACCAGAGAGAGGGAGAGAGAGGGAGAGAGAGAGAGACAGACATACAGACATACAGACAGACAGACAGACAGACAGACACACACACACACACACACACACACACACACACACACACACGCACACACGCACACACGCCTGCGTGGACACACACACACACGGACACACATGGACAAACACACTCACGGACAAACACAAACACACACAAACACACACACACACACACACACACACTCACGCACACGCACACACACACACACACACACACACACACACACACGGACACACACACGGACACTCACACCATCGCATCCTCGTCCCACAGTCAGTGTGTTGAGCCATCTGATCTCTGAGTCTTGGCAGAACTATTTTTACACACAGAAGCTGCCACATAACCATCTCTCTCTCTCTCTCTCTCTCTCTCTCTCTCTCTCTCTCTCTCTCTCTCTCTCTCTCTCTCTCTCTCTCTCTCTCTCTCTCTCTCTCTCTTCTGCAGGCTGCAGAGTGTGACTAAGACATCCGTTCCTTTGCTCAGACATGCATTTTTTAACAATTTTTATCTGTTCAGACATTCACCAAATGCCTGAACTGAACTTTTTTAAATGTTCATTTCACTGCATTAGGGATTAGGTTGGTGACAGGAAGCAAGTGGGAGAGAGAGATGGGGGAGGATCGGCAAATGACCCGGGCCAGAATCAAACCCGTGTCCGTTAGGCCACGGCAGGGCCATTTGACTCAGATTTGACAGTGAATTTCGTTGATGCATAGGCCTGCATGCAGTGGAGACACATACTAGAAGAAGCCTATGTGAGTTTAACAATTTGGGTATTTGAGTACACTTGGTCAATAGATCTGATATTTGATTGTGATATTTGATTTGATTTGATTAATTTTAGATGTTGTAAGAGAGAAATCAACACATAATGTGTAATACGCACATCTGTGTAATTCAAAACTATGCCATGCAAGTTATACATGCATATGATATCCATAGTCACCAAGAAAAACAAACAAAACAAAAGAAACAACAAAAAATAACGCAGAAAGAGACAACAAAACATCCCATTCACTACATGGTCATAGCTGTGAAAGCACCCTGGAAAGCTTAACACCCCTTTGTTAGCCATTTAGCGCATTTAGCTGCAGGCCAGGCTCGCGACAAAGTCATGTGAAAGCCCCCCACCCCCCACTCAATACATTCAATGCAACCCTGTATCACACCGTTTTCTAATAAGGTCACGAAAATACAACTATTAATTTCTGATACCATTACGATTAAACCCCGTTGTTCGATGAAATGGTGCCCGAATTATGCCACCCCCACCACTCTCCCAACCCCAAAACTGTCTGCTTCCCTGTCTGTGTATATATATATGTGATAGCATGAGAGGTGAAGACTAGCCCTATCTCCCCTCTGCTGCAGGGCTGTTCCTGTCCAATGAGACACAGCAGTCTTTACAGGGGGAGCCAAATAACCTTTTAGACAGGGGAGCCAAAAATAGCGATAGCTCTTTTTTCCCCTTCACAGTTACCCTGGCAGAGTAGTTCACTGTTGAGTCAGATGCCTTGTCTTGCAGAGGCGTTTCTAGGGTCACCTGGGGTGGGGCCCCAAGCAAAAATCCAAAGGAATGAACATTTCAACCAAAATCCCCCACTATTTAGTTTATATATGAGTTGTTCTCCATCATAGTGGCGTGGGGCCCCCCAAGCACCTGCCTGCCTAGCCTGGTGACAAGATGCGCCTCTGCTCTCTTCCAGTTGGCTATGTTAAAGGGGCGCCGACAGGGGGGACAAAGGGGACAATTGCCCCGGGCCCAGGGAGAGAAAGGGCCCATAATTCGGTCCTCATTACATTGTATGTATTGGGCTGGGGGGCCCTTTCAGACAACTTTGTCCCGGGCCCGGCCAAAGCTGTCAGCGGCCCTGGCTATGTTAAAGGGGTGCGTTGTCCTGGGCACAGGGATAGATGGAGCCTACGTAGAATTGGGTTAATGGGAAATAGGGTTTCCATCTCTGTCTGACAAAAAATCCTGGACATTTCAAACTCAATCAACCCTTTTTGCTTGTATGCAGTTTAGTGTCCAGGAAAGTGTTTTTCCCCCCAGGACAGACCATTGAAATCCGGGAAAATCAGGAAAAACTGGGACAGGTGGCAACATGAATTCCATTGCATCGGGGGGCCTTTTAGATGACTTTGTCCCTGACCCAGCCGGAACTGTCAGCGGCCCTGGTAGTGTCTGGCCAGTGGCCACAGGACTGCTTCACCTTCCCCCTGCATGCCCTGCCCTGCGGGACCTCTACACCACTCTATATTTAACCTGACCTCTGGACGATGAAGCGTCTGGAGCAGTCGGCTGCATGCGCTCTCTCTCTCTCTCTCTTCCTTTTATCTGCTTTGACAATATTTGCCTCATCCTGGCAGCCGACGTTGTGTCTGCAAAAGGTCACGTTGTTGCTTTTAGCATAACAGCTTCCAGGTCTGGGGAGGTGTCATGTACTGAGGATGACGTCAGCACGTCATACGTTGTTCCCCTTGACCCTGTGTAGTAGGGATGTAAGATGCTCTCTTCTACGTTGACCAGCATGAAGTAAAGCCACGGAAAACTATGCTCCGGTGTGTGTCTGATTTAATTCGCTTACACAAAGTCAAAGTGTAACATTGGCGACGAGGATAACAATCGACTTCGTATAGTTAAATCTGAAAGTGAGATTAGTCCGTATCTTCGAGATGGAGGACAAATCATCCGTGCCGAAGTTTGATTGCTACAAGGAGCCAGCTACGCTAGGTCCTCGCTGGACCAGGTGGCTAACGGCGTTTGAACTGTTTGCTGACGGGAAAGGTTTGATCATGGACGCCAGGGTCACCGACAGCACAAAGATTCGGAGACGTGCATTACTCCTACATCACGCCGGGACGGATGTGCAGGATATTTTTTCCACTTTGGACGACACTGGAGGTTCGTCGGACTATGACAAGGCTGTGAAGGCGCTAAACGACTACTTCGTACCAAAGGTGAACAATGCATTTGCGCGCCAAACTTTCTACCAATTGTCACAGAATGCAGGGGAGACTGTACAGCAGTTCGTAACCCGTTTACGCCGGACGGCAAAAGACTGTGCATTTGGGGGTGACTTGTCTAACCAGCTCAGGGATGCTGTGCTAAGTAAATGCTCGTCGGAGTATGTGAGGAGGAAGCTGCTCGAGGAGGGCTCGACGTTGGTCCTCGACAAAGCACTAGAGATCGCGGCACAGTGTGAGAGGGTGGAGGAACAGATGGCGGCAATGCGAGTGAACGACACAGACATCAAAGGCGCCGAGGCGGTGAACCAAATCTCGAAGGGGAGAGGAGAGCGGGGCAAATTCCGAAAACGCGAGGGAGAGGAGAAAGGCAAAGTCTGCTTCAGGTGTGGACATGGCGACCACTTCGCGAAAGACCAGAAATGCCCAGCTCGCGGACAAACCTGCAGAAAGTGCAACGGCAAGGACCACTACGCCAAGATGTGCAAGTCAAAAGGTAGTAGGGGGTCAGTGAAATATGTAGATGAAAAGCAGGAAAAAGATTTTGCATTTGTAGTGCGTGACAATAGCAACACAGATAGCCTGAAATTTAATGTGGGTGGCGTGGACCTAGTAATGTTGATTGATTCAGGTGCCACGACCAACATAGTTGATGAAAATACATGGGAAGGGCTGAAGAAAAAGAAAATTAATTGTGAGTCAGCCAAATCCGACAAGAAATTGTACACATATTCATCAAAGGAGCCACTGCCGGTAAAGGGAGTGTTCACATGTGATGTGAAGATAGGCAAAAGAGCGACACAAGCAGAGTTCACAGTGATAGCAGGTCAGGGTGTACCGCTACTTGGCAGGCAGACAGCTACAGAGCTAGGAGTGCTAAGGGTGGGTGTAGATGTTGCAGCAGTCACCGATGTTAAGGCAGAGGTGAAAGGAAAATACCCAAAGTTATTCACAGGGGTGGGTAAGCTTAACACTAAGCAAGTTAGACTGCACATCGACGGCAACGTGGAGCCCGTAGCACAGCCGCTGAGACGGGTACCATTCCACCTGCGGGAGGCGGTCGATAGGAAGATCGAGGAGCTGCTACGAATGGACATCATCGAGAAAGTGGAGGGTCCAACGCCATGGGTGAACCCTGTCGTAGTGGTGCCAAAGGCAAAGGACAAAGACATTCGCTTATGCCTGGACATGAGAATGGCAAACAGGGCAATCATCCGGGGCAGATACCCGATCCCGACCGTTGATGAACTGTTGCATGACATGAACGGGTCAGCTGTGTTCAGTAAGCTCGACCTGCGGTGGGGCTACCACCAGCTGGAGCTCACTGAGGAGTCAAGGGCGATCACAACATTCGCCGTACACAGCGGAACATACCGCTACAAGAGACTCATATTCGGGGTCTCGTCTGCAAGTGAGCAGTATCAGCACGAGGTGGCATCGGCGCTGACAGGCATCGAGGGAGTGGCCAACATCTCCGATGACATCATCGTCCATGCACCTGACCACGACACGCATCGCCAGCGACTACATGCAGTGCTGGAGAGGCTGGAGAAGTGCGGCTTAACCCTGAACGGTGAGAAGTGTCAATTTGAGATGGACAAATTAGTGTTCATGGGCATCTTACTGACTGAAAAGGGAGTAGGGCCTACCAGTGAGCGAGTCAGAGCCCTGGAGGAGGCGCGTGAGCCAGAGAACGCATCAGAGGTACGCAGCTTTCTGGGTCTAGCTGGGTACAGCAGCCGTTTCATACCCCAGTTTGCGACCATCTCAGAGCCGCTGCGGAGGCTGACAAAGAAAGAGGTACCGTTCGTCTTCGGGCCAGAGCAACAGGCGGCGTTCGAGACACTGAAACAGAAATTGGCAGAGGCGGGAACGCTGGCATACTTTGACAAGGATGCCCCCACCAAAGTGATAGCTGACGCAGGCCCGGTGGGCATAGGGGCAGTTTTAATTCAACAGCAACAAGGTGCTATGGTGCCTATATGTTATGTAAGCAGGAGCCTGACAGACTGTGAAACAAGATACTCTCAGACTGAGAAAGAGGCCCTGGCACTAGTGTGGGCATGCGAGCGCCTACACCCATACATATACGGCAAGAGGTTCGACCTAGTGACTGATCACAAAGCCCTACAGGTGATCTACAGCCCCAAGTCCAAGCCATGCGCTAGGATCGAGCGCTGGGTGCTCCGCCTGCAGCCATACGACTTTCGGGTCGTGCACATCGCAGGAAAGTTCAACATAGCAGATCCCCTGTCACGTCTGCTGGGGAAAAGCGCAAAGAGCACGCCACATCATCATGGAGCAGAAGAATACGTGCGCTTCGTGGCGGTGCAGGCTACACCGCGGGCACTTACCACAAGGGAGGTGGAGAGAGCATCCGCGGAGGACAAAGAACTGGATGAGGTGAGAAAAGCGATCAAGACAGGCCGTTTTGAAAAGTGCTCAGCTTATGGCCGCATAGCGAATGAACTGTGTACTATTGGACAATTAGTGCTGAGGGGGACACGGATTGTGCTTCCACAGTCACTGCGCAGCAGAGCTTTAATCTTAGCTCACGAGGGACACTTAGGCATGGTAGGGATGAAGCAGCATCTGAGGGGGAAAGTGTGGTGGCCGGGGATGTATAAGGCAACAGAAAAATATGTGAAGGACTGTGATGGATGCAAACTAGAGGCACGTCCTGATGTACCCGAGCCATTGCGGCCCACTGCTCTCCCTGACGGGCCTTGGCAAGACCTTGCGACAGACTTATTAGGTCCCTTACCTACAGGACATTCAATCCTGGTAGTCGTAGACTACTACAGTCGGTACTATGAGTACGAGATCATGCGTTCCACTACAGCAGAGAAAGTGATTGACAGCCTGGAGAACATCTTCAGTCGACATGGTCTACCAGTCTCCATCCGATCTGACTGTGGGCCCCAGTTTCTGTCAACACAGTTCCAGGACTTCTGCAAGGAGAACGGCATACAACACGTCAAGACGACACCGAAATGGGCACAGGCGAATGGAGAGGTCGAGAGGCAGAACGCCTCCATCATGAAAAGAATTCGCATCGCGCACGCAGAGGGGCTGGACTGGCAGAAGGAGCTACGAAAGTACGTCACCGTCTACAGGTCGATCGAGCACTCAACCACGGGCAGGAGCCCTGCTGAACTCCTGTTCAACCGGAAGCTCCGGGGTAAGCTACCAGACATCAGCACGCCGAGAGTCGACATCGAGGCACGAGACACCGATGCTGAGAACAAGGGCAAGTATGCAGAGTATGCAGACCAGCGGCGCGGCGCAAAACCATCACCGGTGCAGGTGGGAGATGAAGTTCTGTTGAAACAGGACAAGGTTAACAAATTTACCACAACATTTAATCACACACCACACACTGTAGTGAGTAAGAATGGCAATAATGTTGTAGTTGAGTCACCCAGTGGAGCTCAGTACTCCAGAAATACCACACATGTTAAGGTGTACACACCAGCAGATCAGACAACCTCACCTGGCGAGAGTGAGGCACCGAAAGAGAGAGAGACTCATGCAGAACCGTCTGTGAGGTCCACACCAGAGACACTCACTCAGGGGTCATCTCCAAGCCGACCTCTGACCACACCGACTGAGCGGCCTCGCAGAGAAATAAAGCAGCCGGAGAGATTCACGGACTTCATTATGAAGTGATGAATGTATTAAGAAAAAAAAAAAAAAAAGAATGTTCATGTTCAATGAAAGTGAATTCTATGCTGTTGGGATATGAATGTTTCAATCTTTGAATATGTTCAGCAATTGATATTGAATGCATAATATCTGAAGTAGAAATGGTCCTATGAGTTAAAGGAACAAAAAGGTTATTCTGAGAATGTTTTGAAAAAAAAAGGTTTATTTTGAAAATGTTAATGGTAAATGATAATCCATGAGTTTGGTACAGATATTGTGGACTGTAACAGAGTGCCACTGTGGTAAGATTTATGTTGAAAGTAATATGAGATATCTTAATGGTGTTAAGAGAGTTAAACTGTTATTAGTACATTGGGTAAAGTTTTAATCCAAGAAAGGAGGGGATGTCATGTACTGAGGATGACGTCAGCACGTCATACGTTGTTCCCCTTGACCCTGTGTAGTAGGGATGTAAGATGCTCTCTTCTACGTTGACCAGCATGAAGTAAAGCCACGGAAAACCATGCTCCGGTGTGTGTCTGATTTAATTCGCTTACACAAAGTCAAAGTGTAACAGGAGGATTATTGCTATTTTTTGTCCTCATCATGCTGAATATGTAGGTTGTCATCCAGGACAGTTTATACAACATCAGCAGATGTAGGACCTTACTGACTGATATCAATTGTCTTCTGCATGGACCTCTACTCGCCACCAGCGAATATTGGATTATTTTTTCGCAAGCCTACATTTTGGAAGGATTTAAATGATTGTGCCCTCAGTGTTTTTCTGAAGTCTCATTGTCCCATTCATCCATGGTTGCTATTGTATATTATATACTGTATACTACAAACCCCAACTCCATAGAAGTTGGGACGCAAGGTTAATTGTGAATAATAACAAAATACTGCCAATTTCAAAAAGTCTGGGTCTGACATTAGTTGGAGAACGGTAGAAAGAAAATATATCAGTCACATACCTGCCGACCATTACGCATTTTGTGTAGCAGATACGGATTTTGACATCAAACTACGGCGCTGTCACTTCAAAATACGCGAAAAACCAATAGCAAAGTGGGCCCTTATAAATTGCTCTGTAGACTTGCAACCAGACAGAGCCGTAGACATTGCTCTGCTTGCAGTTGTCTCGCGCTGGCCTTTCCATTGGCCAGCAACGTGTGGGGGGAATATTGACCAATCAGAGCGCTAGAACTAGTTTGGATGTCTTCATTTGTTATGCTGCGCTCCTCCCGAGTCGAGGCATCAGCTGCCGCCAGAAAGTTTGCTTCGAAATCTAATCACACAAGCAGAGAGACTGGTTAATGTACTCCTATAATCTCTGAAACAAGTGTCCTCCTCCTGTCGTCATGTATTATCCATCTTGGTACTGTCGCTGTAGTTTTACAAGTGAGCACCGTCAAAATCACCGTTTCAAAGGTAAATGGACTTTGAGAAAGGTAGCCTGTATGGGAATAGTGAATTGCGTCCAGTTGCTAAATCCCTAAACTTATGAAAATAAATAAAGGCCGATGTCTGTCGTAATGATTCACCCAATGTTTCGCCGTATTTGACGGCAATATGTTGTTGCTTGTTTTGATATTGGACCGACACGAGATTACTTCCGAATGAGAAAATGTGTCGATGACCGTGCTATAAATTAGCAGATTAGCAGCAAACTAAATTCGGTTTCCCTTTGCGCCGGATCATTTTAACTCGGGAAAATAAAGCGATAGTTCTAACGGTTGTGCTCGGAGTAGGTCTACATCCATAACCTACCATGACACCGTATAGGGATACTGTTCCCCCCTGAGTCATGGCCCATTCTGTGAACAGGTGTAACAGGTCGTGCGTCATACCAAATATGCACCACTCCACGACTACTATCCGTAATCACGTATGGCAATCTATTAATAAAATCAATTCTCCTATCATCATATATGTGCCGAACAGTGAACAATAGCCAACTCATGACGGCAGATGAGGGTAGATAGGCCTACTATTATGCAGAGAATTGAAAAAAAGAAGCGAATCCCCTCAAAAGTTACCGTGGAAGTTCCAAAAGCATTGGCCATTAGCCCCCGTCCCTCAGTAGAGCCACTACATGACGCATTTTGTACTGAATGAATGCTGAAAGTGTGATTTTGATGTTAGCCCCCAACGTAATAATATTAACCTGATATTATCCTAGCTTAGATAACACTTGTCTTTATCTTTTTATCTACTGCTGATGCTTCTTCACAGTAGGTGACAACATCACCATTTATTAATATTGGGGGAGATGATGTAAGAATCATTACAATTCAACTTTTTGTTCATAAAAATCACTGAAATGCCTCGGTATTTTATAATCAAATTATACATTTTCCTACATGTACCTTCTACAGCCAAAAAAATAATCAGCAAATGCTTCAATTTCATACTCAATTCCAGCTCCAACACCCCCCAAGTGACCAAATGCTCTGTTTGGCTGGTACATAGGATAACTTAATAGCCACTTAGGCCTACTAGCCAGACTGGTGGTATGTTTGACTAGTAAGATTAACAGCCATATTGGCTGATGATCAGTAAAGTTAATTTAGAGGCCTCCAGCACACTATATCATAGCATTTTATTGGTGTTATGGTGTGAAAAAAAAAAAAAAAAAATCTTTCATGAAAGTTTAATAAATTATGGTAGTTCAAAGTACTGTGAAGAGCAAGATAAACTATTTGCCAGATACACGGGATGTTAGGCTAAAATGCATTAAAATGCAGGAAATTGCATCTAAGAAAAGCATTTTTTTTCTGGGGGAGGACCCCCCTGCCTGAATGAAGTGTCCCATATCTTCCCTGTTGACATTTGGCAACCCTAGGTGTAGGGCAGACTATGCAAAACAAAGTAGCCTCTCAGATGGGCCCGCCGGCGACCCCGTTGCTTTGCCATGCCAAGTTGTTGCGCCGTGAATTGCCGCGCCGCGATAAGTTGCTACTCAAATTTTTTTTTAAAGGTTGGCAGGTATGCAGTCATCAAAACTGACCAAAATTATTGTTTTGGGGGATATTCATGAATGTGTAAATCCAACGCGTCTCCAAAGAGTTGGGACGGGGACAATAAAAGGCAGCAAATGTCGAGGAAGACTACAAACAAAACAAAGGACAACACTTAACAGTTAATAGCATTAACCGATGAGATGATTTTATATAAAAGCAGTGTTGATTCCTATCTTGGACATGATTTCAACAGCTTAATTGGTAGGTGTATTCCTTGTCATGTTTTGCAATGTTTTCCTTTCTGTAGTGCTTACAGTGTGGCAGGTCTTGACCAAAAGCAAGCCATTTTATGTCCTGCTGGTCCTTATGTTGGAGTTGAACTGTTAAAACACAGTAGAGAATGCAATTTGTCCTTACTATGTGGCAGTAATCGAAGATCTCCCTCAAAATATAAAGCACGAGTGGCTTTTCATGCTGTTTAAAACCCATTTATTTCATTCAGTACTGTATTCAATTCTACAGGCTGTAATTCTCGGAGTCCTAGAGTGAGACTACAGCTAATATATATTTCATGATGTCATGAACCTATACAATGATTTTAATGCCAAAAATATGTATTACATACACTCAATCATAGTAAATCAAGGGAATTCAAAACTTGATGTAATAACTATGGCAATTGTTCCCTCTGCATCTTTAATTCTGAGTGACTCAGTCTCTCTGTGATTGTCTTATACCTGGACACTCAAATTGTACATCAGTACAATTCATTTTGAAATGTTCTTCCTTTTTGTTTTATCGTATTTGTATGTTTATAACATTTCACTGATCCCCGTCCCAACTTATTTGAGACGTGTTGCAGTTATCAAATTAGACATGAGTACATATGTCCCCTAAAACAATATTTTTTCTCGGTTTTAACACTTGATATGTTGTCTTTTCACTATTCTCCATCTAAGGAATGTATTGAATGTTTTGAAAATGATAGCATTTTGATTTTATTCTCAGTTTACCAAACCAACTTCCCAACTTCCCAACCTCACCGGAGTTGGGGTTTGTATATACTGTATGGATGTTAATGCAATCTCATGGTGCTCCCCTCCTCTTGTCTATATGCTACCTCTTAGGGCCTCCGCACATCGGCTCCGACAGCAATGCGGAGCACTTTCGCCTTCGACACAATTCCGCACACAATTTCATCACAGCAGAGAATGAATAGTCAATGGGTGGCTCTGACAAAATAGAACCCGTCTCTAATCGCCAGCCGATGTCCACGGACATTAAAATAGAACAAGAACAACTCAAATATGTTTCCTTTGATACTACTAACGCTCTTGTTGTAACACCAAAAAATACGAGAACTTGGCGGCTGTATGTGAATGAGCTTGCATGCTCTCGGGGACCCAGGTTCGAGTCCGGTCTGGGTCATTTCCCAACCCTACTCCATATCTATTTCCCTCTCACTTCTCTGTCACAATCTTCACTCTCCTATCCATGAAGTCCATAAAACATGAGAACTTGTTAACAACCTACGCATAATTTCGCATTGCTTTTGTACTCACACATTAGCAAATAATCCCAAAAGGCTTTCCCTAGTTGCACCCCTAAGTACTACTCACACGCTTTCTGCTTCTGTTATTGTGCATCTTTCCATCTGAGTGGAAAACTTTGTTTTTCAACACAGTACTATTGCATCATGATTTTCCTGGAAAACCTCCAGCTGTTTATTATCAAGGAAAAGCTGTTTCACAGTAAACAATCGACAAATAGCATCCAATCCATAAATGCACGCATTTGTACTGCATTATTCACGCTATAATGTCTACACACACCGGTTAATGTGTATAATATGTGTTGCAGCAACGGCACATTAATGCTTGTTTCTACATGCTTCACTTGTGCTCATTTCTCTCAGATTTCCAGGAACCTGCATGCATCACTCCCCCCTGCTGTGGCGCCTGAGCTCACTAGACTAGGGGTTCCCAAACTTTACCATGACAAGCAGGGAAGCTGACAGGGGGGATGGGGGGGACACACGGGACAAACAGGTCAGTTGTCCTGGCCCCAGGGAGAGAGGGTCCCCATTACACAATATGTATAAGGTGTTTCAGAAGACTTTGTCCTGGGCCCTGGGCCCGGGCAATGATGACAAGGCCCCTCCATATACCGTCTGATTCCAGCCAAGGCCCCCCTTACATGGGTCGTGCCACACGATCTATCTGCTGCAGCCCCTTTCACCTCTAGATCTGTGGGTCAGTGCCACACTGGGATATACATTTAAAATAATAACGATAAGAAAAGTGATGTTCAGAAACGCAATAATGGGAATTGGGAAATGGGAATTTTTAATTTGCTGCACATTAGTTGTTCAAGTATTAGTTACTGTGCTTTGCTACACTTTTCCTTCCAATTTCCTGCAGCCCCCTAGAACCCCCTCACAGCCCCCCCAGACGTCTCCACTCCACTCCTGCACTAGACCTCCGCTGTTTCTAATGCCATTCCACATTTCCATTCAATGCACAGTCAGTGGAATACCAGCAGTGCATTTCACAAGTCATATACCTAAACTGTGTATGTGACAAACAACTCCCCATGTGTCTGTTATTGCTGCATTGTGTCTCAAACCTTCGTATGATCGATTATGAGAAAAATGATTATTGCAGTCAATGTTGATATCACAATATTTCTTTTAAATAAAGGCTTTCTATTCTATTCTATATTCTATTCTATAAAGACAAATAATTGTGCTAAATAATTCACAATCTTCCTTCCCTTCATCAGTGTTAGTGTAAGGCTGTAGAGAGACACACAGTGGTGTTCTGCATGAGTGTTCGGTAGCAAGTCTGCTCTGCGCTCGCAATGGCTCAAGGGGAGGGGAATGTATTGTGCTTTGCATAACCTACCTTTTGGCAGTAAAGACAATATTTTAAAAATACTGTTTCAAGTCGATATTATGAAATGTGATATTGTTTGACAGCAATATTGATATCACAATATAAATTCGATATGAATATGCAATGAAATGGTAACTCAAACGTGCATTAGTTACCACATCATTAGCCCAAACATGTGTGCAGCTCCTTCACGTCGCAGAATAGACGGATATGCATATCTAAATACCATATCACTTATTCAGGGTATATTTTAGAATGTATGTACTGTCATTGGAAAACTGTATTCACAGAAGTTTTCTTTACAACATTGGAATCCGTAATCAGCCACTGAGGCAGCTCCTAGCTTATAATTTTATAATGAAAATGGTTTATAAAGATGCACAACCACGAAGAACTAATGTGATTTCCGTCTTGCATGGCAGACAAAAGTCCAAACAGCACATCCTCTGTAATACTATTGCTATGGCAACATGCATAACTCATGGAAATATCAGGCAACAAATCATCTGAACCAGCTGAAAATACTAAATAAATGATTTCAGCATGGGATAGAATTTGTCTGCTAGCAGCCTATCCATCTGTGAATATTATACTATACTACTCATATTCAATATTCAATATTCAATATTATACTATAATACTATGCATGTAGGCTATGTATTGTATATGTTTGTGATGGGGGAGTAGGGATGGAGTATCGGATGGCTATCACAGGAAGTGAAGGTTAGAGGGACGGTAGGCAACATGTGCGAAGTTACTTAATCTGCCTCTTAAGACTGCAGATGGCTGAAATATATTATTATTACATGCCTGTGTATGGCAACTGAATGTTTTCTCTGTTAGACGAGCATGTGCCAGATGAACAAGGAAGTACTGTATGTCCTGACAAGGCTCAGCTACCGAACATTTGGCAGTAAGCATTTAATCCTCAATTAAAAATGCCTCGAATCTGAAGATTAAATAGCAGTGGTAGAGGAGAGCTACTGAAACTTTCAGTAGTAGCTCTACTGTACTACTACTATTTAATCCTCATATTAAAAATGCCTCCAATCTCAAGTGGCCTAGTGTCCCTTTAAAGAGGAGATAGACAGACAGAGACGGACTCCACCTGGCTGAGTGGCATGATAAAAACCTCCAGTAGTTTGGTGCAGTAGGGGGCATGTGAGTGGGCTTCAAAGTCACCTCACATCTCGCACACCACACTTCCTCACGGTGACATTTAGAGCCCAAAATTCCCATTGAGTGATTGGAGGGCGGAAGGGGAGATGGGGGGTCATTGGAGATCATGCATGCAACTATACACACACACGCACACACAGACACACGCACACGCACACGCACACGCACATGTGTCCGCACACACACACACACACTACACACACACACACACACACACACACACACACACACACACACACACACACACACACACACACACACACACACACACACACACACACACACACACACACACACACACAACAATTTTAATACACACGTTTGATACACAGTGCCTGTACAGTAGCAGCAGTGTGGATGTGTACAGTAGTACACACGTGTACACGCACACATCTGGACACAGGCGGACATATGTGAAAGCTGTGCATAATGTGCCAACACATGATCCCAGGCACACATGTGCAAGCGCATGCTTTCATGTACACATGAGATGTACAGCCATATGCCAGGACACACCCACAAATGTACTGTAGATTTAGTGCACAAATCCATAAGCAGACACACATAAATACACACTAATCACATCACATCACACTAAGATGAAGACTTAAAAAAAAATCCTGAAGAGCGCAACATACAGTACAAGGGCGTTATAGGTTAATCGCATAGAGGTGCTACAGTAAATAGTCCCTCCTCTTGCTGCAACATGATCACAACAACAACAACAACAACAACAACAACAACACAAGATAACATCCACAACACAGAGCAGCAAAATATCATGATGTTGTGTAATGCATACAACACACATGGGAGATACGATGGATGAAAGATCTAATCTAAAGATCAAAAAAGCACTTTCTCTGCATTAACCCATTTGATTGTGTACACATTCTGTCATTCTACTGTACATCTGAAGCCTGTTCATAAATACAGTGCATTTGAGAAAGAAAAAGACCCTGCTAGGCAGATGGCTGAGGATGGATTTTAAATAAAAACAACACAGGATGAGCGAGCGAGGAAGCGAGAGTGCGGAGCAAGTGAATAAGTAAGTGAGCGAGTCAGAGCGAGCGAGTGAGTGAGCCAGCCTGTAGAAAGAGAGAGAGAGAGAGAGAGGGAGGGAAAGAGAGAGAGACAGAGAGAGCTTATGCAATATTATCAGGGTTATATGAATATGGGGACTTTACCTTCAGCGTGGACAGCCCGGATCAGGAGCAGGTGAATGTAAATCTCTCTGTGGGGGAGAGCAGGCAGGAGAGGCAAGGCAAGGCGAGAGCGAGAGAGCCAGGGGGGGTTTCTGCTGGGCAGCTCACTGCAATTTCCCTGAGACTATTCTTCCCTCCTTGTGTTGGAGCTAGCTGTCGATGCCCAGGAGTGAGAATCAGTCGTCGCTCAGCCCAGCCTATGCTCACATCAGCAGGATAGTGCGAGCGAGGGAGTGTGAGAGGGATGGCAGGAGAGAGATGACAGAGAGAGATGAGGAGAGGAGAGGGGGAGAGGGGGGTTGGTGCGAAGCAGTAGGAAAGCTGGAGAGATGCTTAACTAACGCGTAATTATTCCCTGAAGGAGCTCAAAGCCTGTCACTGCGAGCATGGCAGCTAATATGGAAATGTCCGGAGTGTTGCATTGTTTTTCAACCACATTCAAGAGGTGGCTCACACAAAAGGGGGTTGATGCTTTGCAGGTGTTCGAAAAGGGGGATCCGTTCATTCAACCGGGTGCAGAAAGAGTTGGCTGGTTTGGATGAGAGAGAGAGAGATGGAGAGAGAGAGAGGGAGAGAGAGAGAGAGAGAGAGAGAGAGAGAGAGAGAGAGAGAGAGAGAGAGAGAGATGGAAAGAATGAGATGGAGAGAAGGAAAAACTGAATCTGAATCATCAAAGCCTTTCTTTCATCCCTGCATGGCTCTTGTCCCTGCAGCTTGTGATGAGATGGCCCTTGTGACAGGGGACATGGATAAGGATGCGCTGGCCTCAATTAAAGTCCTGGCATCAGTGTGACAACAAGAGTAAGCAGCTGGACAGGAGGTGGGCGAGCGGGCAGAGGCCAGGGAGTGAGGACACTGACAGTCGAGCATAGCCACATGGCAGGGCTGGATTGGGGGAGAAAAAAGGGCCCGGGCACTGTAGGCTGAAAGCACCCCCCCTCATAATTAGCGGTGCAGAATTGACTCAACGGTGGGCCCCGCGTCCTCTTGGGCCCCTATTGTCAGATTTTTTTGAAAAACATTTCTGAAAATAGGGGCACATGAGGGTGCGGGGCCCACTGGGACATGCCCACTATGCCAGATGGCCAGTCCAGCCTCGGCCACGCGGCTTAACTCTGTGTCGGACGACTTTTAATTCCCCACAATAAAACATGCTCTCTAATTCCACGACCACAGCACAGCACAGCTCAGCTCCCACACACACATGCTCACACGTGATGCCACTGTTCCCTCTCCTGTCATATGGACATATGGATCGGATGTGGCTGATAATCTTTTTTATGGCCTAGTATGTGTTTTTTATCCCTTCCTTCCTTCCTCTGAGGGAGTTTTTTACACTTTCATGAACTGCTATGTTGGTCTTTTGTCACTGTGTGCAGGGAAGTCGACAGGGGTGGGGACAAAGGGGACAGTTGTCCCGGGCCCAGGGACAGAGGGGGCCCAGAATTGGGTTCTCATTACCTTGCATGTATAGAGTGGGGGGCCCTTTCAGATGTCTTTGTCCTGGGCCCTGCCAAAGCTGTCAGCGGCCCTGACTGTGTGAATAAAGGACGTTATGATGAACCATGCTGGCTCTTTCACACCGATAGCCCTTGCTGTGTGTGTGCGTATGTATAAGTGCGTGCGCGTGTGTGTGCGTGTGTGTGTGTGTGTGTGTCTGTGTGTGTGTGTGTGTGTGTGTGTGTGTGTGTTTGTGTTTGTGTGTGTGTGTGTGTGTGCGTGTGTACGTGTGTGCGTGCGTGCGTGCTTGCATGTGTGCATATGTGTGTGTGCGTGTGTGTGTCTAGGGCGCATTATCCATCAGGCCCCTTGCCATCAGTGGTGTTGACATGAAAGGCTATTAAATGGGAGAAAGGGGACCTGACTGAGTGACTACACTACCCAGCCCAATGCACTGGACACAGATGGCAGCACACAGGCAGACGCTGGGAGTGTTTGAGGGAAGAGGGAAAAAAACACACAGAAGGGACCCTACATCAATGGTTCATAGTAGGGGAGTAAATAATAATCGAAATGTATCGATATACCGTGATATAACCTGATGATTGAATCGAATCGCATCGTATCGTATCATGGGGCATTCTTAAGTATAGAAAATAATCAAATCGCTGGCCCCTGCCCAATGCCCTAGCTCCATAACATAATAGAAGTGGAAAAGTAATTGGAAAAAAGTCAAATCGAATTGTATCAAAATAATCGAAAATAATCGAATCGCATCGAATAATAAGATATCGATATTGAATCGTATCATCATGGAGGCTACACCCCTAGTCCATAGAGACTAGGCCGCCTCTCCCTTTAGTCCCAGAGGATGTCGTATGTCAGGAGTGTCAAACTCAAATTGACTGAGGGCCAAAATCAAAATCTGGAACGAGGTTGTGGGCCGAAGTCAATATTTATTTTAGAAATGGACTAAAATTGTGTGTGCATACACTCTCTGTCAAATTTCACACACACTGCTTCCCATCGTATAATGTGCCTGCAACTATTGTTATTGCACATGAGTGTAAGATGTTCCATTGGCCTAGGCCCACTCATACTCCTGAGACACACCAAATTTCATATTGAAGTCTTGTTATGTAGTATATTAATGATGTATGTAGGCCAACTTTAATACACAATTGCAATGATGTCGCAGGCCGAATAAAATGACTCCGTGGGCCGGATTTGGCACCCGGGCCTGAGTTTTATATCCCTGTTGTACTGTATGTACGCAGCCCATCTGGAAACCAAAGCGCATATATTTACAACTGGACAGTTATCAGCACAGACTGTGACTGAATGGCAGCACGTCCCTGAAATTCATCCAGACCATTCCAAAGTTCTAGCATTTGGAAGTGGACTTCATGAACACGCTTAAAATATATTGCTCAAGGCATCACAAATATGTGATAACGGTAAGTATAAGTCATCAGATGTCAGGAATTACGCTTTGACTTGTTTCTTTGTGTTCTTCTACAATGGGTATCTGAAAAAAATCTGCAAAGGTGGACAAAACTCCACTCATGAAATTGTCAAGGCAGACATTAGGGTTAGGGTTGGGCTGTAGGTCTAGGCATAGTTTGACAGTGATCTCATAATATCAGCGGTGGAATGCCCAAATTGACGATTTCATGTCCGCCTTTGCAAATTTGATGAGCGGATATTTGGTCGGGCAGAGATTTGTCTGACATTCTTTACAATGGCATGATGCAACAAGATAATGCATTGGACAGACGTGGAAAATGGATGCGCCAAAGCGTGAAATAATACACTTATTTATGATACCAGTCTATAAACATACATTATGGGTGGCCTGACTAGAAGAAAGCATAGCTTACTGATGTGATCAGGCCTCAAATATACAGTAGCCTTGAAGTCTGTCGCCATGCAATGTACCATAGCAACAGCAGGGCAGCAACAGCTTTCACAAAGCCTGGGACAAAATGATCGGAAAGGGCCCCCTTCTCAAGGATACTGTAGCGAAGGGGAATAGATTTGCCCAGGTGGGACTCGAACCCAGACCTTCTGAAGTAGTAAACTGGGGCTCTGACCACTACACCAAAGAGCCAGGCTTGTTGGCATGTTAGTCAGAACACACCCACAACCCTAGTGATGGTCACTCCATCACACTGCCTTCCCCTTCGGGAAGCGCACCCGTGCGCTTCACACACTCATGGTGTCCCTCACGCAACTGCCCATCATGCTTCTCCCATCCAGTGTGCCCCGTCATCAAAGCTTCACCCATCACCGGGGTCCCTCACACCGGGGTCACCAATCCTGGGGGTCCCTCACATGGAATTACGGCTGACACACAATGGGTACGCTTCCGATGGCCTCACGATACCATCCCACTTCTGACACCATTTGTAGCGAAGGGGAGTAGAGTTGCCCAGGTGGGACTTGAACCCAGACCTTCTGGAGTAGTAAACTGGGGCTCTGACCGCTACACCAAAGAGCCAGGCTCGTTGGCATGTTAGTCAGAACACACCCACAACCCTAGTGATGGTCACTCCATCACAGATACATACAATATATCGGGGTCCTAATTCACCCCCCCCACCCCCAATTAGGCCTGACTGTATGTACATATGACAAGATTGGGTAACACTTTCTATGAAGCCCATATCTATAGCGCATTATGAGCACATTTATAACAAATTATAATGCACATTATAATTACTTACAACACATTACGACTACACCGATGATGTTTCATGATGCTTTATGTTAACAGTAATGAATAACCATGAATCTAGCTTATAATACTCTATAAATCCAAGGGTATTATGAGTGCTCATGACTGGATATAAACTACAGGCTGCCTGATGGGGCTTACAGTACATTATGATGCATTATAGATGTGCATTATACAGTGCATTATAGATGCATCCATATGAACTTCACTTTACTTAGAGCACACATTGACGACTTATGATCTCACATGAAACATTATAGCATCGTATGAGCCCTTATGACAGTTTATCATCCAGGTCTGTGCATAGAGGGGTATAGGTACTCATAATGTACTATAAGCCCCATCAGGCAGCCTGTTGTTTATAGCCAGTCATGAGCACTCATGACACCCTTGGATTTATAAAGCATTATAAGCTAGATTCATAGTTATTCATAACTGCTAATATAAAGCATCATGAAGCATTATGAGTGTAGTCATAATACGTTGTAAGTAATTATAATGTGCATTATAATTTGTTATAAATGCGCTTATAATGTTGGCTTTAAGTAAAGTGTTACCCAAGATTGTCTATACTGAACAATGATTTAGTAACGACAGTCCAATTGTGTACATAATTAAATAGCAGTGAAAATGAGGTATGAATGTGATTGTGTTGTTGTTGGAATTACTGTACTTCAAGTAAATCCTTCAAGTCTTTCTATAAGCTATTGTCTTTAAATAAAATCACGTTGTAGCTGGTGTTTGTTCAAATGTAGTTGGCCAATGGTTATATGCCTTAAAAATATATAGTAATGTTCCCTCAGAAAGACATTAAAAAAAATCTCTGTTCTTTGGAGTCAAGCCAGGTTTGTCAGGCACAGTAGGCCACTGTTACTTAGCAACAGCCATAACAATCAACAAGCAGGCTTAGCTTAGCGCAGAATGGGATCAAAGAAAGGACCATGATGTTCACAAATAGAGCAGCATATTTAATGCCCTCCGCTCTATTATTGCATCCCAGAATATATCCCACCCTATCAAACATGTCACAATGTGCTAGTCAAATTTACCTTTTTAAAATGCATGCTATTGTATGACAGGGTATATTTTTGTAGAGCATTTTTTTGCCTACCAATCTAAATGGCTCGTAGGAAAGTAAAGTGTTCCAAGAAACTACAAGATGCCTTCATTTAAAGTGAGGCGTGCATCCTTGATACCAGGTGTTCCCAATCTTTTCCAGCTTGGGGCCCAGTTCAAATGTTCACAAATGTTCAAGGCCCACCTCTGACCCAATAAACAACACCTCTCAAATAAATAATCAACAGAAACATTGATTGATGGTTTTTAGAAAAAGATTACTGCTGGGCCCCGGTGCATACTTTGAGAATGACGGCTTTATACGGTCCTTTACACTGTCATGTACGCCAAAATTCATTTTTTGCTGCTCTTTGCTATATACCACTCAGCTATGGCACATGCGATGATCTTCTCATCACAACCTCAGCTGTGTGTGTGTGTGCGTGTGTGTGCGTGCATGCGTGCGTGCATGCGTGCGTGCGTGTGTGTGTGTGAGAGAGAGTGGGAGAGAGAGATCTGACTTTGTGAATATATGTATGGTAAATATATGTGCAATGTTGTGTGTAATGTCTTTGCGTTTTTTTTCTGTATTTATGTATGTATGCTACTCGACACCTTAATTTCCCCCGGGATCAATACATGATACTCTACTCTACTCTACTGTACTCTACTACAAAAGCTGCACTAAGACTCTGTTTGTACACCATTATTTGCCTGCATACAATACCACCGGAATTGTAAGACAGGCAGACAGTCACAGTCAAGTATGGGCTTTAATGCTTTGTACAAGCAAGCACATGTGGGCATACAGTATTTGAGCCCTGGTAAGGAGATCTGCACTCAGACAGATGAAGCGGCCTGCCTGACTCCATCAGATAAGCCCACCACACACTCTCTTCCATTTAATCAACACTAAAGAAGGATTTGCTTTCAAATTACGGCGATACACTCAGCAGCAGGATTCACAGAGTTTGGAGCATTAGGCAAAACAGGACAACTGTAATTACTCCACAAAAGGCCATTTGTTACAATTAAGAGGTGCTAGTCTGCATTAGGTCTCGAGTCTCTGGTCCAGAATCATGGATGACACTAGTTTTCTACTGGTTTGCTTTAGTGGCACTACTGTAAGCAGTAGAATTAGTGTTTCACTGTTCCTCAGTGGTGGAACAATCTCCCAGAGGCAGCAAGACTAAGCACATCTCTTTCAACTTCCAAGGAGCAAGAAAAGACTCTTCTCTTTGGTGACTATCTACCACACCAGGCTTGTACGAAATTCCGAAAGGAAAGAATTTCAATTCAAAATAATGCCATAATACGAACACTAGGTGGTGCCATTACCTTGAATTTCTTTGAATTTAATCTACACCACCCATTGAAAGTACATAGAACACCACCACCTATTGTTCGTATTATGGCATTACTTTGAATTGAAATTCTTTCCATTCGGAATTTTGTACAAGCCTGTACCACACTAATGCTTGAGCTACCCTAGTCGCGAGCCAGACTCTATGACATTATGTGTTTGCGTGTGTACTCTATCTAACCCTGTATTAAAAAAAACAACTCTACTTAGCATCTGCACTTGTTGTTCTGTATATGTCCTCTGTACTTTGTATCTGCTAGTGATGTTGACTATGTCCACAATTGTGAGTCCCTTTGCTTAAAAAGCGTTTGCCAAACGCAATGTAATGTAATGTACTGTTTCACCCCTAAATAAAACCTAATAAGGTCTAGTAAACTAATATCTCAACTGGCCAGGATTTTTTTTCATGGGTGCATGTTAGGAAACCTTGGCAAAGTTTGTTATATCAAGATTGATTTGGGTGCCCTGTCATGAAGATGTCACGTTACCTAGTCAGCTACTCCTGTCCTTGTTCCCACACACTGCAGTGTCATCTGTGGCTGTATAGCACGATAGAAGTTCTTGTTTGGGAGCTACCGCAAGGCCCTGTTTATGTGGCCTGGCAAGCCTGACCATAACATGAACAAGTATAGCCTAGCCTGGCACCGTACCAATAGTGAAAGCAGTGGTTGGTGTTCAAATCAGTGTTCTGTTAGGTCCATTACAATCAAGAAACACAAAAGAAGAAATTCTGAAAGCAATTTCTATATTGAATAGTTATGAAGATTTGGACAAGGAAAGCAGAGATCCAGGGGACAGCAGCATCATATGCAATACACACCCAATTTAAAATTAGGAGAGCAAACAATTCCCCCATGAACAGAGCAGGCCACATGACAAAGAGTAGCCTATGCTATGTCACACACGACAAGGTGGAGCTGGGGAGGTGGTGGGTTGCGAGGTAGCAAGCAGCCAAGAGCTGGGGACAAAACACAGACATTTTAAAAGCCACCAGATATGAATTTGACCCATGAGAAGCAAGGACAGTTGAATAGCTGACCTAGGGCACCGGAGACAAATTAGAAGCGGCTAGCTCTTGACCAATAGCCTAGAGATCTAGACGCCCCTAGCGACAACTGCAAGGAGGAAGTATCGGTTAGAGCAGTGTTTCCCAACCAGGGGTACGTGTACCACTAAGGGGTACGCGAGCACACTTCAGGGGGTACTTGGAAAAATAATAATAAATATATGGAACATAGTCACATTGGGATATAAGCTTAGAGCATGAGTGAGGGGCTGTATGACAAAAAGGCTCAAGGGGTACGCAAGACAAAAAAGGGTGGAAAACACTGGGTTAGAGAACAAAGATGAAAGAAAAAGGATAAACTGAGGGAAAATCAAATATGAAAAGAATGGGACCACCTTAACGAAAGCCCGAATGCATTTTGACCACACTTGGCAATGTCACTGTGGCACAATTAGGAGAGAAAAATGTTACAAAATAGGCTGAGGGTATTCAGCCACACAAAACCACACACACGCACGCACGCAAGCACGCACGCACGCAAGCACACACACACGCACACACGCACGCACACGCCCACACACACACACACACACACACACACACACACACACACACACACACACACACACACACACACACACACACACACACACACACACACACACACACACACACACACACACACACACACACACACACACACACACACACACACACACACACTACACGCACACAGAGTACACACACGCACAAGTAAACCAAGCATGGATGACAATATATTTTTATGTATTTCATGAAAGGTTTGCTAGCATTTTGCATGATTAATTTGTTATTAGTCCTGTGGATTAATTATTCTCGGTAGAATACAGGAACCTGCCATGGAAGGAATGAGGCCATGCAAGACAGTATTTTTCCACCATCTACGAGTCCACTGGGGGTTTGCGCCTCACGCGTTTTAATGAACCCAGGTGCTTGCGCACTCACACACACCTCTTAATCAGGATGAACCACAAATTACTGGCTGTGGCCGCGCATACATTTCTTACCTTTTTGTCATTTTAACTGGGCTTATGTTTGTGTAAATAATATGATGAGTTTACCGGCTTCTGCGACGTTACCTACTTTAGCAATCAATATAGAAGCTAAACATTTACGTCTGTGGCCATAGTCAGTATGCCTCATGTGTATTGCTGCCTCACATTAAGCTACCTCTGTGTTGGTTTGAATTGCTTCATATGTTTCGGTTGTAGAGTCACAACAGATATGATGTATTCCTGGAAATGTGAACGCCCAGCCCAACATGTGAGAGGCGGTGGGTTTTAAAGAGCTTATTGAATAGCTTAATCAACATGGATGAATTCCTGTTGTCTTCAACGGCCAAGGGTGGGTCACACAGGTGGCGTGCATTGTTCTGATATTTTCGTTTTCTTTTATTTCATACACAGTACAGGACACAATGACTTGTGACTAAACACAAAGACTGTGCTTAACAGCAACACTAATCAGAGAAATCTAATATGAAGTGATCAGGTGCATAGCACCCAATTTTGGACCTAGTGGAGTGGAACCATCTCCCTCTTTTATATGATATTATACAGGATGTAAAAAAATGGTTGTTTCTGGGTGATCGCGGTGGGCCCCCCGATACATGGGGCCCTGGTGACTCAGTCCCACGTTATCCCCACTTTGACACCCCTGGAAGAGAAACTAAATAGGCTCTCTAGACTCTGGTGTAGCGATAATGTTAAACAAACAATCCAGTGGGCTCGTGAAGAGCACCTTGAAAAAAATCCATACATTTTTCTCAACATGTATATAAGCATGTGATATTTTGCAGAGTGGAATCATCTCTGCATCTCTGTTTGGTGGTTGACAGGGCTAGACTGGCTACCTGGCATAGTGGGCATTTCCCGGTTGGCCCTGCACCCTCTTTGGCCCCTTTTGTCAGAAATGTAAGAAAAGAGAAAAAAAAGATTTTTTGAAAATTTCTGAAAATAGGGGCCCACAAGAGGTATTGGGCTCACCAGTGAGTCAGCTCTGCGCCGCTAATTATGAGGGGCCCATTTAAGCCGAAAGTGCCCGGGCCCTATTTCTCCCCCAGTCCAGTCATGGTGGTGGAGTGGAATGTCTAACCTAAGGCACCTGTCGCCACAAGTTAGCAGCTGAAAACACTATTCTTTCTCATCTATAGTCTGTGTGTCTTATTCAACTTGGCACAAGAATTTCACATACAGTATAGTATAGACACAGTATTTCAAGCTTTGGTCTAGGATTCAGAACAGGGCTTATCCATTCCAAAAGCCCAGTTATCGTTTTGATGGGATGGATGGCATAAAATGGCTAAGCGTGTGATGTGTGCTGCAGAAGATAGATATAGTATTTCAGTACTTGTACATAAATAGAGGTCTGGTGCTAATGGGCCTGGACAGCTAATTGATGGGAGTGCAACGCTAGGTCACTCCATGTTCTTAGCACTCTTAGCCTCTCTTCAAAGTGGCTTAGGTAAAGGGTAATGGACTGTGGATGTTATATTGCTGCGCATGTGACAACTGCTTCATTTTTAATTATTTTCTACCTCCCTGACTTATTCGCTGTTGTTTGCTGCTATCCATACTTACCTAAGCTGCTGTTGCAGCTGAATCATTTTGCAGTGGTCACTACTGTGCTGTGCGCAGTAAAAATGCAGTGTTACCTTAACACTTGGAGAGTCGATTTAACATCTTTTCTAGTCTAGACAGTGTATTTGGTCTCAGGGTACTCCTTAAGTGTTGAATTAGCACTGTGTTTTAATTTTGATTAACTCTGATCTCATTGCATATTTTGGCCTGCACATCAAACAACACTTTCAATAGATCCATGCTTCACACAGAAGGAAAAGGATTTCTGAGCATTCTTGTTCCCCAACTTTATAGACTCCAAACTGTAGGTGCTCTTGAAGTAAGAAGACTTAAAGGGACACTGTGCAGGAAATGGTCAAAAAAGGTACTGCAACTATGCTGCTCATTGAAACTGGGCTGCCTATTGCCAAATTTGATCTTTACATGAAAGTTTACTAAGTATTAAACAAATATTTTCTAGTATGGTCCAAGTACAGTTATTTTTGCAGCTAAAAATGGCTATTTTTGGAAATTCAAAATGGCGGACCATGGAGAAGAGCCCCCTTTTCATGTATGAAAAGTGCAATTTTTCCAGTCATAATGAAGAATTTGATGGTGGTGGTAAGTATTCATGAAAAAGGTAACATTAGTGAATGGGCAGCACGAATTATGGAAATAAACAACTAAAAATCTCACACAGTGTCCCTTTAAGTCCTTTCATTTAGAGCGTGGTGGCACTATGGCCAACTTCAGGCAACTCCACAGGTCGACAAGGATTGTTCTCATTATTAAAAACCCTTTATTTTATCTGGGGCATAGTGACACTGGTAAAACCGCCAACTGGTTTCAACCCACACTGGGTCTTCTTCATCCTTAAAGCTTTGTTTTTAAATCAATTTAAATACAGAAATCATCAAGAATCACACGCATCCTTCTCAGGTTTCTTTGGTTTGGCTCATACATGTTAGTGGTATGGCTACATTGCACTACATTGCTACCCCTCTCTCTCCAGGCCTCCCCAAAATACAGCTGCTACCGTAGGCTACTGGTAATAAGCGTAATAATTACAGACACTGCTGTAATGGTTGTCTGCAGCTGTGTACAATTCAATTACTTAAAAGCTCGCCTCCTTATTATGCATGGATGCCAGTTCAGATTACCAGGGAGATGATGGGAGGGAGAGATTAGCAATGGGAACTGCTCGTCCAGTGGCCCTATTATCATTGTCATATTAATAATGTCCAAACTAAATGACAATCCCGAGAGGGGGCCTCTTATCTGACTCAGCATCTCAGAGACTGCCGTTGTCTGCCTGCCTGTCTTGTGAATGTTCAGTATGTTATTAGGCCTACTTTTTCACTGTATATTCATTGAATGTTCCTCTCATGTTTTTTTTTAATGTTTGTGGGTGTAGGCTCTTTCAGATGTATTTCCACGTCTTGCACATTAGTTAAAAGGAATATGACATCAGGCAATCAAAGGAGAGAATAACATGACTACAAACTGGCACAACGTTGCTGACCAACTGACACGTTTTTATTACAGTAGCATCCTCTTGTGGGTGCAAGGGGACATTACACGTCTATGTTCTTTGCTTCAGTGCTATTCACTATTTAAATAGAACAATCATAATATAATAACATAATAATAACATAATAAAATGTTAAAAAACAAAATGTGCAAAATATTTAATGCAGGTCTAACTGCAGTAAATCTGATGCCCTTAAAACATAACTTAAAAAGGAAATACATCAATGATAAAAGCCTTTGGCTTTACACTCACTTGTAGCATCGCAACACTGTTCCGCTGATGAAACTAGTTGTTGAACTAACTTACTACTACAGTATTACATCACTGATATAACAGAGTCTTTAGTAGGCTAATACATTATGACTTCATTCCCATTATGTAACAACAATCTTGACAGTCTTAACACGTTAAGGGAAAAGAGAAATCGATTCACTCTGGGGGCGTGTTATCCATGAAAGAATGTTAAATCTGTGATGTTCCTGGTATGCCAGATAGACTCTCAGGCGTCAGGTCATCTTGGTTGACTCCTCCATTCTGGGAGCTCTTGGCCAAACACACACAGTACACTCCTCTGACCAGGAATATCACTGCAATTACCCCAAAATATGTTGCATATATGAAGTACTGCAAGAAGAAAAAGACGGAAAAACATCACAAGATATAATATTACTTTTTATCGTCATACAACAAAGCTGAGTGGAAACGCACAAGGATCTGGCCAGAGCTGGGTTGCAAAGTTTGTGGTGTGTTACCAATTCTGGTGGTCATTCTATTATGAGGATGCATTTTATGTATGAGGTTGCATTTTAAAAGGATGTCAATGGATGATATACCCAACATGAACTGATAGAATTCAATGAAATGGGCACAGGCAATTTGTGGCAGTTTTACAGATTTTGCCAAAATTCTGTGATGGGGTCAAAGAAGTCCTTTCCGTGATGGTCCCTTGGAAGTGCTCTCTACTGTTTATGTTTCCACAGTCTTGTGTTGCAACTTAAGTTCTCTCAAGATATTTCTTATCAGGCTAAAAGGTATCTCACCACTACAAGGTATGTCATTTTTCTAATGATAGACTTAACATATGGGACAAATAGAGAGAACTCACCATCACGGGGATTTGTGAAACTGACACCGATTTTTTTTTTGTCCCAATTAAGGGGGCGTATTCATTTTTACAGAATTCTGTGAGACCAGGATGGATATAAAAGAAGAAGCACAACATTTCTACATGATGTATGCAGTCTCTGAAATGGCTGGAGCAGTATTGGCCCAAGGTTGATTGCTTGAACGGGCATGCTTATGCACTGTTAATGTTACCCACCTGCGTGATCACGGATAATTGAAGGCCCTTGGTGTTCAGAACAACCGCCGTGAGTAGGGTCTGGAGAGCCATCGCTACGAAGGTGTTGATACCAAAGACCAGTGCATAGTGCTCCTTACTGAGGCCTTTGGCTACCTGAAAACTAACATGCAACTGAATGACAATCTGTTGCTTGGTTATGCATTCTAAAGGGCAGCAACAGTCTGTTACATGTTAGTATGATACATAACACTTCAATAAAACACGTAATGCAATAAAGATGTGTCAGGCTATTATGAATTATGAGTTACATAGCCTACAATACATGAAGAAATACTGTATAATTTAACGGTACTATATTCCACGCAGGCAGAGGTGGATGTCACCATATTACAATCGGTTTGTTTTTCTGGCAGTTGTTCTGAATTCCACATTGCCCCAAACTAACACCGGCAAACTTGGCAGTTATTGCCGACTGGCAGGTTGCAATGCTTCAGAATGCACTACACTGCCCAAACAGAAGCTGGCAAAGGTGCTTTTACCCATTTGCTTTGTTTACCATCCAAAAAGAACAAGCAGACTGATGGTCCACATGGAACCAACTGATGGTGTTTGCTGGCAAATGTTGTGGTGGTGTGCATCTTCAATGGAGGACTAATTACTAGCCAGGCTGTGCCCTCCTAGTGACGCCACACCTTCAGCGTTGCCTCTAGTCAGGCCAAGAACAATACAAACATGATTCTGAGCTCCTGAAAAAAAAGGGAACTCCTCCCACTTTGTCAGGGAGCAAACAACCATTTGCAAACTAAGGGATTACCATACTGTTACCATACCGTTTGGGAAATGTTAATTGTTATGCTCTTAGTCAGACCAAGTCTCGAAGAGATTTGAAAGTCGATAATCAGGCTACTAATCACACCCCTCCTTTCCATGATGTGTCAAGATGGATTTGTTGGTTCTGAATATTGCTTCACAGTAAAAACGGCATTGTTAATATTAAGCCCTATCTCTGTCATTTCGTGAAGTATTCACAAAAAAAAATAACTTAAATTTTTGTGGTGCATTCACGTTATTGCCCGTTTTTCGTGGTTGGGCAACGAAACGCTGCCTATTCATTTGAACTGCCCCACTGCTGCTATGGTTATCCAAGCGTCTGCAGGGGCGGGGAGGGGGTGCTGACAGAACACTGCTGATACACTCGGGACTCACTAATTTGACGCCCTTTCAGTACTTACGCCTTATGTCATACGACCCTAAACCTAACCCTAACCTTAACCCTAAACCTAAACCTAAACCTAACCCTGACCTTATCCCTACTCAACCCTAACCCTAACCCTAACTTAACCCTAACCTTAACCCTAAACCTAACCCTAACCCTAAATTGCTTGTTTGAAATGTTTGATTACCATGTGACGGTACCGAAAGGGCGTCAAACTAGTGGGTCGCTAGGCAGCAGTCGGGCAATTCAAATGAATAGGCAGCGTTTCGTTGCCCAACCACGAAAAACGGGCAATAACGTAAATGCACCACGAAAATTAAAGTTATTTTTTTCGTGCATACTTCACGAAATGAAAGAGATACGGTTGTGATATTTCACTGTAAACTTACATAGGCCTACAGTAAATCCACATACATTTTTTACAACACTGTGTATAGAGTCAATATACATGGGGTAAAAACTTGGTGTAAAACTTTTCAGGTGGCCAGTGTGAATTCAACTCTACATTTCTTAATATTTTTGCAATTTACAATATTGACTAGATTTTACTCTGAAAGTCTTACACAGACCAAATAGCGAAAGTAACACTGGGTTATTCCATGCCAATTGAACAAATCTCAACAAACACGTCTCAAAATGTATTTATTTTTATTTTTATTTCTCGTTTATTTTGCTAGGGTAGTCACATTGAGTCTGTTTCCTCTTTTCCAAGTGCACTGGCTGAAAAATATTCTGAAAATATTACTGTGTGTTCCCTCCTCCAAGAGAAAGGACTGAAATCTTCTTTTAGGTGGAGTTGTATCCTTTCCAAGTTACATACCGTTTTATAGGGGGAGGCGGGTGGCGATTTTCTTCAGCCATTGCTTTTCTGCAAAGTTCTGAAGGCCATAGCATAACAGCTGTACGACATACGTAGAAGGCTTATATTTGGCATGCTGAACATGAATAGATGTAGTAGT
Source organism: Engraulis encrasicolus (assembly GCF_034702125.1). NCBI lineage: Eukaryota > Metazoa > Chordata > Actinopteri > Clupeiformes > Engraulidae > Engraulis > Engraulis encrasicolus. The sequence continues at coordinate 30,236,449 of NC_085862.1, read as the reverse complement.
CTACTGCAAAGTGTCCATGTTTACTCTTTAAATGTTTGGGCATTTGGGCCAGTGCCCTTAAAATTAATCAAGAAACCCTGAGTGAAGCCTGCTACCTGCTATAATAATACTCTTTAAATGTTCCCACATCTTCACAGAAGTCCCTCGAAGTTGATCAATTGCAGTATTTCACTGTGCTCTGTTTAGACCCTTACAGCACATATTTGTACTCAACCTAGGCTATGGTGTTTTGTTTTCTTCTGAGATTAGTCGAAACACTTTCAAAAAAGTCATCATAGAAGAAATATGAGGAACACCCATTACCCAAAGCCCTCCACTTAAAAGCAGACTGCAATCTTTTCTCTTGGATGTCTAAAAAACACCCAGTAATATTTTCAGAATATTGTGAGACACAAGTGCCTGGAGATTCGTTCAATTGATGTGGAATGACCCAACTATTTTTGAGTGTGGGACCAAATGTTATCTCAAATCTGATTTTATTTCAACTCTTTCATTTTGTTGTTATAAGCTACTTGATTTCATCCTCACTCACCGACTGCTTGTGAACAAGCGTATAACCTACACGGAATTTGTTTCTAAGACATTGTATCAACACAGTGACTCACTGAATTGTGCAGGAGCTGTATGAATTGGACTGCGCCTTTAAGTATGCAAATGCCCTCTCTGCCAGTTATCACTGGGATGAGTAATATCATGCTTCATGACATCCCACTCATAGTGGTGGAGGAGGATGTACGTATATAGGCCACAGGGGTCTTGACAGGCAGCCTTACAGTACGTACGTGCACATGGTGATGAGCTGCATGTACACAGACTTGAAGAGCACGTAGCAGGCGTAGCAGACCCATATGTTGCCCGTGAGGTCCATGAGATAGAGGGAGGCGGTGCCAAGGGCAGAGAAGAGCCCCAAGGTCAACTCACCCCACAGTGACCAGTTGAGGGGGAGGTGGCCCATCGCTATGGATGCCGCTGCACCTACTCCCACACAACGCAAGACAAGAGAGATATCATAACATAACACACAGAGACATCAGGATTTATATTTATAGCAGCATTGGATGAAGAGGGATTTAATGCATTCTTCACTTCACTTTACAATCCCTAAGTGGCAAATACACAGTCATCGAATTCAACAGCTTTTTAAAAAAAGGCAGTTTATAGTCAGATGGTGCCGTGAGCTACTTATTTTAGTTTACAATATGGTGTAGAATGATGGGAAGAAGGTAAAACAGAAGGAGAGGTATCCACTAGGCATCCACCACTAGGAGTCACTCTAAGCAAGCTAATATAGTATCCTGTGACTTACAGTGCCGGGCCGCGTTAAACGTTCCTGTTTGGCATGGCGGTGATGAATTGCAAAGGTTATGCATTCAGAATATCCTTGCCTGTCCCTGCCCTGATCCAAAATGAAATATCAGTCCTTCTACAAAATGTGAAAACGGCAGAGCAACAGCCATCTTCCCAACGAGACAAGGGCATTAAATTATCTCCCCAAAAGCCTCCTGGTGGTAATGGAATATAGTCAGCCGTCCCTGACACAGATTATAGCTCATCACCCCGTGCCACCTCCCCGGATCAATACTAATTGCATATGGAAAGTACTAAAGACCACACAGTGTATTAGGAATGTATTTCATCAATTCTGATAGGGAGTCCTAATGAGGACTCGCTCATTCACTTGGTGCAAGTGTCCCTGTGCTTTAAAAAAAAAGAGAGAGAGAGAGAAGAGAAAAAAAACTGGGTCAGGGTATTGAGCTGGTAATATCTCTGGTGCTGGGTTTAATCTGTGGAGAAGACGATGATAATGACATAAATTGAAACAGAATGAGTGTGCCCACGTTTCTCCGTAATTATTTAAGACGTGCCTTAATCCTTATAGGGCGTTAAGAGGTTGATTTATGTAACTGAGTTCACGATAAAAAGGAAAGGGGCAATATTGCTGAAGGCCATTACACTAAAGGCTCGCATCACACCTTCCTCTCATCGTCGCCTTTTGGAAGAGCCCTTGTGAAGTGCCATGGGGGACTTTTATTTCTGTGTCATATCATATTGTGTTTCATATCGTCTTCTCCACTGATATACATTAACACACTTTTCATACTGTACCACAGCTGTTGATGCGGCTGTCTGCGAATTAAAGTTATTTTTACACAGACAGCAGCCTGAGATGTTTACACCCGAGAGACTTTTTCTTAATTTGCCCCTTCCCTCTGGAGAGATAGAGTGCAAGAGTATTTACATAGAAAAAGAAAAAGCCGTGCTCTTGCTCTTTTACCAATAGAATTCATGCCTATTTACAGCCTTCCAAAAATGAGTGCTGAGGGTTATTTGCATCTGTGCCGAGTGTGAAATCTTGAGCGGTAATTGAACCTGGGTCCTGATGTTATTTTCCTCCTCTCCAGGAGGGCGTGTTAGTTGAAACCCAGTCCTTGGAGACTCAAGGTTGAACTGACACAGCCATTTGGGCGTCAATGTGTCAAGGCAGTTGAAACGATATTTGAAAGGGAACAAGTTACTCCCTTCCCCCGTCTTTTTTTTCTCTCCGTGGACTACACTTGAAACTCTGTGAAGTGGAACTAAATGCTATATGAGAGGACTTTCAATTCTCAAGGTGGATTTTACTGCTTCAGCGTCCAATGAATTGAGTGAAAAAATGTCAGGATGTTCAGGTTGGAGAGACAGGCAGGTCTTAGTGAAATATACTGCACTGTGCTATTTGTGTTTGAGATAGAGCTGTGCACTTTGCAGTGGGCTTTTTCACCAGTTACTTTGTATCCTAATTATTCAAACCTTTACAGTGGCGTACAGTATCTGCATTCATCTGACTTGTATGTGTACACATTTGAAGCCAGAGAAATTGTATCCAATTTCGCTGTAATAGATTCAATATGATATGGCCTGATGCATTGTATGAATATGGTAATATTTTGTGTAGTCAGTCCATAGGACCTTATCATATATTTGCATTTTATGCATACACATGGTAAAATGGTGCATGAAATGATGCACATCTTCTGTTTGGTATTAGCACAGTTTCAAGGTACAGTAGATGAAAAAGGAGACAGAGACAGCCAATGATGAGATGATTGGATTGAAATGTTTTTTCCAGTGTGATTGGCCACGACTGCCAGCTGACCCAACTGTCTCAGATATGTCCACAAAAGTAGAGAGTATAGATGCTTATTGTAGGAAATGAGGACATCTCTGACTTTATATATTGTTGTAATGAAGCATGTTTTGGTGAGGCCAAATTGTACTGAAAGTTATTCACTGATGCGTTAGTTTGTCGAAAAAGTTCTCGCCAGCATTCTCAAACACATGTTCAGTGAGTTTGAGAATTGAAGGACCACAGAGGATATGAAAAATGAATAGGCCTAGACAAATATACTGTAAATGTATGAATAAACCTTCAGTGTTTTGTTGTGGACATAACTGAATTTTCCTATTACTGAAATAAAGGTTATAAAGGGTTATAAAAACTGTATGCTGTCAATTACAGTAATTACAAAGTAAGAGACTAAAAAATAGAGCTGAATTGGAGACGACAGGTCAGCGCTACACGTTGGGATCTGCATTGACCATAAAAAAATTGCAATCGATGCATCTCTATGAGTCGCCCCAGAAAGCTTTGAGGAATTTTTGCTGACAAAGCCTTCTTTGTTTGGAAATGTGTCTGTGTACAGTATCTCCTTTTTTCATGGTAAAGTTTACTAGGAGCTTCCGAGGTTGTTTGGAAATGAAAGGCCCCCATGTGTGTGTGTGATGCAATAGCTACTGTATACTGTTCAGTGGTGTAGTCTACGTAGAACGCGGGTATACGGAGTATACCCACTTCTAAATTTCAGGGATTTCAGTATACCCACTTAAAATTGATTCATCCATTATTTTGAATGGCACAAATATAAACAGTATACCCACTTCAAAAAAAGCTCAAATATACAGTATACCCACCATAAGAAGTAGACTACACCACCGCTGTTCATTACCTGAGAGAGTAGCCACTGCGTCAACACCTCCATTGTAAGCGGTAAAGTTCCCTGATGGCTGCTTCAGCTTCCAAAGGATCTGCACATACCCGGTGACCTGGTAGAAGCCACACTTCCCCATGGCGAACCAGATGCAGAAGAAAAGGAAGGCGACAGACGAGTAGTGCTCCATACATTCTCTCAGGACTTGCCCGAGCCCTTTGAAGGTCCTTTGGAACCTCTTCTGCCATGATGGAAATGCTACCCGGGTGTCGTCGTCCACGTCCACAGACGACAAATCTATGCTTGCTTGAGTGCCACTGCGAGTCTCCCTGGACAAAACTCCTCTTTGGGGCATGGGCAAGAAGAAGGACGACAGCAGAGCGGCACACAGGAAAGTGATGGTGATGATGTTGAGAGTGAATAACGAGGTCGTCCAGATGGACACGAGAAGCTGGCTGAGGAGCGAGGCCGTGGCATAGCCGAAGAG